>NC_062532.1:15123053-15423053 GCF_022655615.1 Tachysurus fulvidraco | reverse complement strand
GTGTACTGAGGCACTGTAACATATAGTCAGAAGAATCTTTATTAATTGTACCACTAACCAATAGCTGAAATCTGTTCCTGTTGCCCTTCAGTTTTGTTATAAGAGTTTTTACATGCTGTTATTGCAAAATGTTCATGTTTGTGTGCTAAAGTCTGAACCTACACTGTTCTAAAAAAGGACACTTTACCACTTCATGTGAACACATTTCATTTGTTTTTGTGAATTTTTAGTGGATTGTCCTCACTATGCAATCACACAGAATAAGATACCACATAGTGAGTTTTCTTTGTGCAACTTCATCTTTAAATAGATCAGAAAAGTGCATTTCTCCAGCCTACTGTTTTCTTCCAGAAATTAGCCAAGCTTGAAGAAATTCAGTCACTCTCAGGAGTACACAAAAGAATCTTATCTCAGAAACACAGTTTGCTGGGCTGCGTATTAGCACTTATGCATATTCTTAAATGAAACTGACACTTTATTTTATATAGAACATGTACTTTCTGAAAGCTCTTTCACACTCAGACCCTGCGTTATTCTCAGTAGATTAGCTAGTCGTGTTTGGATGTTTTGTAGACCTTAAACAATATCAGTCACATTTGCCATAAAAGGTTCTGTATGCAAGATATCCAGACAGATAAGAAATTTAATGCTACTGCTAAAAAAATCATTCTATACAGTTGTGTACAAACAAATACATGGCAACAGAATCACAGCATAATAGTGTAACATGTAAGTGTAAACAACAAAAGGCACAATTGTGTCATTCATCAACAGATTTAAAAAAAATATAGTAATCAATGCCAGATCTCTGTGATATGACACGAATAACACATAAAATAATCCACTTCTGAGTGGTGTATTATTTTCTTTTAAACAGCACACTATTTAGGAAATTGTGTTTCACTGTACTTACTACAGACATCTAATATAAACGCTTTTTGCTTTTGAAGACCTGAACTATTATAAAGTTTTTTACAAAATGGACCGAAGGCATCAGAGTGTCTTTACGGCTTCTGTTCATACATGAGCCTTCGACAGACAAAATTGAGAGATGAAAATTTCACTCTTCACCTAAAGACACGTTTACTTTACCCACACTTCCTTGCCAGTC
Organism: Tachysurus fulvidraco; assembly: GCF_022655615.1. Classification (NCBI taxonomy): domain Eukaryota; kingdom Metazoa; phylum Chordata; class Actinopteri; order Siluriformes; family Bagridae; genus Tachysurus; species Tachysurus fulvidraco. The sequence goes on along the minus strand of NC_062532.1, from coordinate 15,421,942 downwards.
TTGGTAGCTGCTTCTCATTGTCACAGCTGGCATTTCATTTCTATTATATTCAGCATCATGTGCTTTCCTGTCATAACTGTGTCTTTCTCTGTATTTATATTGCTGCTCAGAGCAGACTCCTCAGCTCATAAGTGCATTGCATAGCAAAGTTGGCGAGATGCCAACTGGAACCGTAGGTTATAGATGCCATTCGGCACGACTGTGGATTAGATTAGATTTATTTCCACTGAATGCAGAAGCGATGCTTTGTCTGGATGAGCCACCCCAGGGCAGCATGAGTACACTTTAGGTTGCTGTCTTTCTACTTTAGTTTATAGCAATCTAATTGGCTATTTAAAAAAATACCAGGTGGCTGAAATTTCATTGTGGTTATGTTTGGTATATGGTCCTGAAAGGTTCACCAAGAAAACAAGCACAATAGTAACCTTGAACAACATTTCGAACAGAAGCAGTCATACTGACCCTTAAGATCTTCTTAAAGTCTGACAGTGTGATTAATTGCATCTATCATACCATGATGACTGGGAACTAAACCTAAAAGATGTCTCATCAAATACAAAACTCACCAGTGGAACATCACAGCGTGTGTCGTGTATTTCAGGTTTATCATCGGCCGAGAGAAGCCGGGTGAGCAGAGCGAGGTAGCTCAGCTGATCCAGCAGACGTTGGAGCAGGAACGCTGGCAGAGGGAGATGATGGAACAGCGCTATAACCAGTACATGGAGGAGGATGAAGAGGTTAGACCACACACACACACCCATACAGAAACCTTTCACACAACTTTCATTGCCTCTTCATCACAGAGACCGATGGTAATCAGAGCAAATATGATTTACAGTTAATGTTAATATCTAGTCTTTTTTTTTTACCAGAAGCCAACAATGGAATTTGCACCTAAAGTAGAGACTCAAGGCTTTAAAATTTGTATTTGTTCATAAATATTTCTGTTTTTTAAACTACGGGCAATATTTTCAAGTGACTGGTAAAATCAAACCCATTTCTGCTTTCTGAGATATTCGAAGTGCATCTAAAATTTGAACATGTTATTTTCAACCACTAGAATTCTGTGTAAGGTTATTCCAAAAGAGGTAAAAACATCTCACACTAAATGCAAACAGTGTCCTGTCTCATTTTATATCAAATGTAAGGTCATAAAACGATGCGTTTGTTAATTAGTCGATTTTCATCTTCCATTCAGCTGGCAAAATGGAAAACCAGTATGCTGGAAAAAAGGATTATGGAATTTTATTTCAATTTACTTTTGGTCCACAGCACAAGAGAAAGACAGTCAGGCAGACGGAACTCTTCATCATCATCATCATATCATCAGCTTTTTTTAATCACTGTGTTTTCAGTCTGTGTCAGAGTAACGGCTGTAAGTTAACATCCCTTTTCAGAATAGCCCCGTGTTGCTACTGTATAGTAAAAATCTGTCCTAAAGTATAGTTTCAGGAATTGTATATCTATAACTGCTGTTTAATTATAGTTAAAGCTTCAAGCTACTACTTCCACCTGATCAGGACTGTGTGGGCATGTAAGTGTCAGATTGCATAATAATTGGCAACGGCTTCTCCTTAGCAACATAACAACAGTGAAGCTGAAAAAACAGTTAGAAAGTGATAAAGTGCAGCTTTTTTAAGTTACCAGTAACAAATTTTACGGGACATGGATTTGTAAGGATACAGTAAAGAACAAGTAGGATAAGATAGAGATTTTTTTACCTGCTTGATTCCTTCATCTTGCTGGTGTAACATGGGATTGTACTACAGCAGTGCTGTGACTGTGCAGAAGCCGTGCAGTTAGTGCTCTTTCAAATCAGCTTTCGGTTTCTAATATTCAACTTCCTTCTGTACAACAGTGAAGCAGAGAGATGTGATAATATTATGGTAGCGCAGCCACTCTGCTAATTCACTTCACTTGACCACGCAAACTATAGGCCTGGAAGTCATGTATGTAAAATGTCATGTAAGTAAAAAAAGTCTGAATGAGTTAAAAAAAAAAAGCAGCTTATCTTCCAGGTGAAAAAATCAGCTTCATTATTTTTTCATAATAAGTGAGTAATATAGCTCCTGTATTCACACCTACATCCGTCACATCAGGTTTTCCAGCCAGACCTTCCTCTGCTCCTTCTCTACTTGTGATTTGGGTGTAAAGAAAGTGTTAAATAATTCAGCGGCAGAGGATGTGCTGTGATCAGGTTGGATAGGACGTGGGCATGGAATCGAAAGCTGGCTCTGTGTTAACTCCACACAATGTCTCTGAGATCGTGGTAGTCTCACACTTCCTGGAACATTCCGCTCTCCTCCTTCCTCATCCACGATAAACCTTACAAACACCAATTTTAATGTCCAAAATCTAATGGACGAATGCGACGGATAGATTTGCAGAATTTCACCTAAATAACCAGATTAGAGTCCAGTATTAGTTTTGTATTTTATCTTTACTCTTATATTATTTTATTTTATTTTATTTTATCATGAGTAGATACTCATGTAGTGCTGTTAGATCCATACAACTGTACAGGACACACATATATCCTCTCTGAACATTTACATTGACATTTGGCAGATGTTTCATGTACAGATGTCTCAGTACTTTTTTCTGTATTAATGTTCTAAACATTCAGGCTCGGGGTCTGTAGGAATTGGTTCCTCCTTTACAGTACACAGTGCTATGAGTCATTGTACATCTGATGTCTCTATTTGTAGCAGAAGTGTAGTGTTTCAAGGCCCAGCAATCACTGAAGGTGGAAGTCAGGGTTGGGGACTACAGCAGCAAAGGCTTTGTTGATTAACTAACTTCTTCACCTGTCATGGGGAAGCATGACTCTTTTTGCATCACTCTATCCTCTTATGTATGTTCTGCTTTGTAAAGAGGGATTTTTGCCCTGCGACCCTTTTATTAGAGTTGTGTTGAACATTTGTTCCAATCCTGGTGAATAGGTAGGAGCCTGGTTTTTAATATGCACACACTCCTCCATTTGGTGCAGCTGGCCTACGTCATATAACCTTTTATCCCTTGAACTAAAACTGAACATGGCAGACATTGTTTATTAAAAAACTAATAATAATAAAACTTAGAATACCTCTAAAATTTTCTTACATATCACACTAATGGACTAAAGTCTTTTTAAAGGCTTAAATGTAGATGTTCCTATCGAAGCCCAGCCAATAAGGTAGTCTAAATGATTGAAGCTGTTAGATTCTGCTCTAGTGCTCTAGAGTCTGCTCAGGTGTTTGTGTACACTGGATTTGTTATGTGATGTTACATACACCACTATGGATTAATTATTGTCATCTTTAAATGGGTTTTATAGGTCAAATTTAACTTGACTACCCAGCACACAACGTGACAGGATGCGTAGTTGCTGCATCTGCTTAGTGGAAGCATCTGCAGTCATTATGTTTCTCCACCCACTTTGCTTTAGATGCGGTGAAATTCAGTCATGGAAACACTGGAATGTCACCAATTAGTTAGAATATCTCCAGGCGCATTGTGTGTCAAGACTGGCATTTACCCAATTAGAAAGTAATCATGATTTAAGGTTGTCTGTTACTTTAGTTCTCAGTTTGTTTTAAAAAATAAAATAAAACTTACAAATTCTGTGTTGCCTATATTACAGAGATTAGTGCTGCACTCTCAGGACAGTGAGAAAGCAGGTGAAATTCATGACCTTATGCCACCTTGTGGCCTTTTGTGGAATTGTCACCGATGTTTGCATCACTCACACCCACAATTTGAATTATGTGTTGTAAGGTTTGTCTGAAAGACTAGGAAATATCCCAAGTTTATCAAGACCGCTCTAAAAGTTGGACTTGAGCTAAAACTATTACACATCTGTATTGGATCATAGTGAATTTCCTCCCAGTTGCTGATTGCCATGGATTACCTGTCATTTTTAATAATGAGATTAATGGATGCATTACTGAAATTTAGTAGTTTTACTAGGTTAATGCATTGCTCTCTCTCTCTCTCTCTCTCTCTCTCTCTCTCTCTCTCTCTCTCTCTCTCTCTCTCTCTCTCTGTGTGTGTGTGTGTGTGTGTGTGTGCAGGCGGGTGAGTATGGCACAGATGAGGATGAGGAGATGAGCCCCATGTTCCCTAATGCTATCGAGGTGTTTGACTTGGCTGAGAACGAGGACATGCTCTCTCCTGTGGAGATGGACCCAGAGAAACTCACTCACAAGTTTAAAGAGGTCAGTGCAGCCCACGGTCATTTGTCTTCCTCCGGTTCTGACCTCACCAAAGATATTCAGGTTACAACAAGGGCATAAAATGTTATCTTATCTGTCAGTATTTCTAATCAGGTCAAGAGACCTTGTTAGTAAATAAATTACTTGTGAGTAAATAAAAAAGATTCCGTTTAGAAAAGCCATTTTGCACATATCGAGAATTCACTCCTAAACCTGATGTCTTACATGTTTTTGCCTCTGCCTCCAGCTCCAGATAAAGCATGCAGTGACCCAGGCTGAGATCCAGCAGCTGAAAAGGAAGGTAAGAACATCATATGACTTGTTCAGGGTTGCTATTTTAGATGATAAAAGGTGTTCAGATGACATAGTGAGAGTCTGCGCTTTATTACTCTTTTGCAGCTGGCTCATGCTGAGCAGGAAAAACTGCGCTGGAGGATGGAGAAGGCCCAGCTGGAGCAGACCGTCCGAGAGACGAAGGAGCGCATGGAGAAGCTCGAAGGCTACTGGATGGAGGCTCAGAGCCTGTGCCAGGCAGTGGACGAGCACCTTAAAGAGACACAGGCACAGTACCAGACACTGGAGCGCAAATACAGTAAAGCCAAGCGCCTCATCAAAGAGTACCAGCAGAAGTGAGTGGGCAGAGAGTGGAAGGAGTGCTTTGATAAAAATGTGGCATGTAATGCCAAGTGGCAGTGACATACACTGTAGTTAAACACTTTGTCAGCTTTGTAGTTTTAAGGGAGACGATTAAAGAGTGTTTTATCCTGTTTGTGCAGTCTGTGTGTTCACACAAGGAAACTCAGTGTGATAATGTTAGCACCCAGATAACAGACTAGAAATAATGAAAAATAAAAGATGCTCTAATAAAGTTGAAGCTCTAATAGGTGAATTTTCACTAAATCGGCACCCCAGTCACTAAGCACATCCTCAGAGTCTACAGTGGCTTGTGGAATTAAATGATTTATCCTCACTTTAGCTTGATTACTGAGTTATAATGCTCATCAGAGCTCAGTCTGATTTGTGAGAATGGTTAAGAGTGCCTTGCTGTATTGTTTTTCTTTGTAATGAGCTCTGATCACATCCAGGTTATCATTCGATTATTCATCACTCCTCTAGCTAACCTTATATACATGTGATGGTTATTTATCCAAATCGTTGCATTATGTGGCTCATAATGTAATAATGTATCTAGTTTAACATACATTCTGACTGTTTGACTTTTTATACACATTGTGTATACATATCAGTCCAGAAGCTATGTGGCTCATCCTGTGTCCAGATCCATCCCCTTTAAAAGAAGTATATTTATATTTGTATTGCAGCAAAAGTGCTGCAAGCACTTAATGTAAATCTGTTGGTGCTGCATGCTTTTTTCTGAGATTGTGAGATATGAGTTTAGGGGTGTTGGAGTGTCACTGACACGACTGACAGGAAGCTCTTGTAAACACAGACATGGGATTTTCCAAACTGAATTTCTCCATACTGATTTTCTCAGATACATAACTTGTGCTGATGGCAATTTTTAGATAATACTTTTAATTGTGCACATATTGCCCAGGTTATTTGTCCTAGTAAGAAAAAGAAGATAAAGCTCACTATTGAACTGTTTGCACTTGCACTTGGGGGCCAGAGCCAGCAGAGTGCACTGTGGTGTAAAAGTACTGCCGAATGCAATTATGGGTTTTAAAAAATGTGTGTGTGTGTGTGTGTGTGTGTGTGTGTGTGTGTGTGTGTGTGTGTGTGTGTGTGTGTGTGTGTGTGTGTGTGTGTGTGTGATGCAGAGAAATTGAGTATCTGAAGAAGGAGACAGCGCAGAGACGTGCACAGGAGGAATCAGAAGCTGACCACAAGGAGGAGACAGACAACCTGCAGGAGAAGGTACAGTGGAAGTGAACAAGCAAAGATTCATTTCCTAAGTGACTCATTTCCTAAGTGAATTATAGATTCAGCCCAAGCAAGCATTAAAGGGTTTTATTATTCAAATTAGTATTCGAGATTTTCAGCATCCATTAAACATAATAAAATGCATGAGTGTGCATGGCTGTGTGTCACGCACAGAACAGGCGCTTGTTTTCGGTAAAAGACAAATCAATACAAAACATCCGGAAGAGACTTAGCAGTTTATTTACATGTGAGAAGATCTACTGGATTCCACTCGCCCATTCCAGTGCTAAAACACCATAGTGTTGTTGCTGTTATAGACCAGCGGGTCAGGATCTGATGCTGCTGATAACACTTATGCTAAACAACAGGGAACAACCTTTACTCAATGTGATTTTTTTTTACATGTGCATTAAACTGGTCTGTCATCAGAAAAAAAACAACAACCCCAATGTGCATCCCAAATCACATACTTGTACGCACTATTCTATGCCATTTTGTTGTGTGGTGCAAGTAGTGTGTTTGCACTGAAACCTCCAACAAAGTAGTACACGTCAAGTACAAGGATAGTGCACTAAATGTGTAGAATGTTGCACATTTCATGCACTCAACTGTCACAGCTTTGCATATGTAGCAGGAAAGCAGGAAAGGGACAGGGCTACCGGATACTGCCACTGGATGAGAAACAAATTTTCAAGATGGCTGACAACACTCCAGTGGACAAGACATGCTACAGATGTGTTTTAAATTAGGACAAATTGTGTTTTATTTATCAACATTTTAGAAAGGATCTATTCTGCTAAAGCCAGCTGTAATTGACTGGGAAACAGCTTATACTTCCATTTAGTAAAAAAAACTCTAGCGTTCTGTCTGACACTTTTCTACACTCATAAAGTTCACACACTAGACAGTAGAGTAATTAATGCATAGTGTAAGAATATAATGTGTAGTCATGTGGGACACAGCTACAGAAACCAACCTCTGTTACAAAAAATAAAATAAAAAGATGCACTGTAGCAGAATGGTCTGTATTACGCAGTCTGTATTTACTAGCGATTCTTTTTCATTATTTTTTCATGCTATTGTTGATTTGCCCCTTACTATTTCTTGTAGGTCATTTAAGGTCTAGTAGATGACCTTTAGTTAGGTGAGCATGGGGCAGTGTGATTCTCACACCACTGGGCATTTTCATCTTCTAGGTTCAGTAATAACACTGTGGCACTAAGCGTAGCTGCGAGAGTGCTGCCTTACCGCTACAACAGCTACAGGTGAGCAGATGGGCTTATATACATATGTCCAACAATTTTTTAATTATTGGTCACTCAAAGGAGATCATTAATATTTCACATGTACTGTATGTTGAAAATTCAGTGACTATTCAGTGGTCAGTAAGGACAAACCACTGCCAGGTGTGTTCTTATATTAATATCTGCTCACTTATGTGTTGTAGCTGTTATACACTTCTAAGTTGTGAGGGGAAGTCCAGCTAAAAAGGCTACTGAAACAGCTAAGATATAACCTTCTGAAATCTCAGCAGCTTTATTGTGAGCTTTACACATTTATAAAAGGCTGTTTTTTGGTGTTGGTTTTTCTTTAGATCACTGACTTAGAAACGAAGGTGGGTGCACTGAAGAGCTCCGAGCCCTCTTAAATCTGCACAGGAACTAGAGAGAAACGAGGGAGAGAGCAGGAGAAAAGTCTTTCAGCCCTGGACGTCCCTCCTTCCTGCATGATTTCCCCTGTGGCATGCAACAATGGACAAGCAAAAGAGTACAAGAAACATTAAAGGGATGTTACTGGGGAAAAGGGGCGTGACAGAGAACTCACAAAGTCCTGCCAGACGTGTGGCACAGGCCTGCTCACCTCTACTCTTCATGACAACCCATGTAACGTAGGACGTTTTTGCTTTCAAACAGTATTTGATTGTTTTGTTTCTTTTTCGTTTTTTTTTTAACGACCCAATAAAAACATTACACATGCTTAGTTTTGGCAACTCAGCACACTTGAGTGACACACGCCACCTGGACCTGGTGCCAAGCGAACTGAAGAAAGGAAAAATCCATGCGACAGACTTTTGAGTTTCACTTTTTTCCCATCACCTGTGTGCAGAATGAGATGCTGTGGGTTTGTACAGCAGTGTCAGAACATTTGATGGTGTTTGTATATAATCTTCAATGTATTTAAAAATGCCTAAGCAATGAGCTGTAAGGGAACGTGGAACAGACGGGGTGGAGGAATCAGTTTGTGGGAGGGGGTAAAACCAGGGTGCAAGTAACAGTAAAAGTGAAGGTAAACACATTTTCCTAGTTCTAGACTGGCGCAGGTGAAGATGTGTACTTATTTCATACATTTTTTTTTCCCAAGCAAAATGGCAAACAGGGTGTGAGACTTATGTAAGTCGACCTTTCAATGTACCTTCCAAGACTTACATTTCACACTTTGCTTTCCCCTGGACAGTATTACTGGAAGTGTGTTGTGTGATTCAGGCATCTGGGTCGCTGTCTCCTGCATTTCTCAACGCATCGTCACTATCAGTGTATGAATGACAAAGAGAAGCCTTTGTGTGCTTAATTCTGTCTTTTTATTTTTTAGCTCTGCTCACCAGATATTTCTTGCACAGCCTCAGATGACAGTGCAGTAAATGACAGCATGTGCTGAATTAATGTGTTAAAATTCAGCATTGATGCTTCATCATCACTTCTTTAGGTTGTTTGTTAATTTTGTTAGGCTGAAGATTAGATTTTTTTACTGTTCAAAAATTCCTAACAAATATCCCAAAGTTTTCTGTAGTCATTTGTCTTAAAGCACATTATTGGGTGACTACAGTGTATTATTCTGTAAAAGGAAATGCATGTAGTTATGAGAGTCAGGAAAATAAGCCGGATCTGCTGATGGATCCTGGGAGTTTTCGGGGTTAAATATTATTCGATCGAAAGTAACCGTCTTATTATTGTAATGGAAACCATACATTTGCAGACTTTTAGCTTTTGCTGATGTCTTATTGGTGTGCAGCTTTTTTTTTTTTTTGCTACTTGACCTCAAGGCAAATTTTATTATTGTATTCAATCAAATGTTATAAATTTGGGAAACTGGAATTTAGATAGAGTGAAATACAGCTTTTAGGTAGACACTGGCCTTTAATCTGATTTTGGACCAGCCTCCTCAGACGAGATCACAACTCAGCCGTAGCATTAAAGGATCATTCTGGTATTTTTGAACAAATATTTGTTTTAACAGTAAGGGCATTCTGACCAGGTGGCAAACTCCAGACGTTTTCATGCTTTTTTTTTTTTTCTTTTTAAAATTAAAGACATGTCTGGAGAAACATCAACCTGCAATTACTTTGAGCTGTATGCATTTAGTTCAAAACTCCCAGTGTAATCCTTTAAGGACTGGTGTGGGGTCTGCTGGAGATTTTCTCTCTGTTTGCAATAAGAAAGAGGCTCAGCTGTTGCTATATGTTTATTCTCAGTTTCAGTTAAATGTATTGAAACTTAATTCTGGAAAGACAGTATTAGTTTGAGCAGATTGAAAATGCATCATGCTGTAGTTTCCATGGCTTTCTCATGTATGTAATTTAATTCAATCCATTGCTTCCACTTGCTATGTTTTGTGATGATAAAAAAAAAAAAGGTCTCTTACGATGCAGTATTGAAAGCGACGTCTTGGGTTTTATTCAACCTTTTAACAGATATTTTAGTGATACAACAATTATTACTCTGCAACAATATATAATGGGCTTTGTTATTGTCAGTAGAGTATAAATAGTTTTTTTTTATGTGTGGAAATAGAATCTCTCATCATTCACTTGGATCCGATTTGAAGTTTGTGCAAATATGCAAGAAGAATTGTAATAGAGAGCACTGCGATAGTCCAGGGTCTGTACGTATCAAGCGTTCCACTCAGCCATGTAGAAATGTATTCATCTTTACGACAAGCGGAACTCACCATTAAGTAAAGCAGCGCTTTTCCTCGTGTGAGGTTTGATACATAAATACAATCCCTGAACTACCTCAGGTCCTTCCCGATTGTTTTTCTACATTTATTTTTATTTCTTTCCATTTGTTTTTGTTTTTTTTCCCTCTCTGCTCTTTTAATATTTTTGCACATAAACATCATTCATTAACTGGAAAAAGTGTAAATGCATTGTAACGAGTGCTACATGCTACAGTGGGTTTTATTTGATGACAGTCAGCATGATGGAAGCTTGTCTCTGCTTCAGCTGTGCATCTGGGCCATTACAACCTCCGTATGATCCTCTCAGGTTGTATACACGCACACACATACACAATCACACACATACACACACACACACGGACATGACACACACACACAGGACTCCTTTCTTGCGATCATGTTCTAGGAGGACAAGTATTATACTGGCACGAGGATTCGCTCCGTTCTCGACCGTGTGACTGAATCAGCAGATAAGAATCGTGTCCCTGTTCATTCCCAGTCAACTTTTGCCTTTTGATAAATGTGATTACTGCAACGGGACCTGATCGTGTACCAGAATTCCTGATGGATGAGCCAGGAAAGATCGCAGCGCTGTGCGGACGAATCACAGCAGGACAAGCTACATGCTGAGTGATTATCAGAGCACTGAAACACTAGAGAAACAGTCACAACTTACATTCCATTTGACTTGCTTTCTGTGGACATTGTAGCCTTCTATAAGGTTCACTTACTTCTGTGTACAGAGAGGAACTCATTCCTCATGCTGGTGTAAGGGTGTTACTCATTTTAACGTGAACTAAAACTTGACTCCATTCCATCACTATTGAGTTTTTTTTTGTGCTTTGATTTGCAACCATTTAAATGATAAAAAACAAAGCGTTCCATTTGAAAGGAGCATCGTGTTCATCTTGCATAATTTACTGTCATTAACAATAAATGCAAAAAAAAATAATGAGAGATGAGGATGTTTTTTAAGTGTGTATGAAGTCTCATGCTTAAGTCATAATAGAAGTAACTGTAAAGTTTAGCAGTTTCAGCATAAAAATCTTGTTTTATATAATTCAATGCCATTTTTTCCATATATAATTATACATTTAAATTTAGCTCTAATGAGCAAGCCAGAGGTGATGCGGGGAGGGACAATATCCTAAGATGATATGAGGAAGAAACCTTAAGACGAGTCAGACTCGAAAAGGGAAGCCACTCATCTGGGTAACAGTGGAGAGTGTGATTATGAATCATTTCCCATCTCTAACTTTGTACAATGGTGTTTTAAAAAGTCTATCATGTTGAAGTTGTAAAATGTTCTCTGATGGAAGCTTGAGTGCAAAACCGAGTCAGTCCTGAGTGCAGTCCATTGTCATCTTCAAGGTGGCACCATCAGTTAATAAAGTAAATACAGTACAAGACCTAAAAGGTATTTCTAAAACACACACACACTTTGACTCATGAGCTCATCAGAAGAGGCTTTATTTGAGATTTATTTCAATTTTTATATTTTTTTTTTTTTTTTTTTGGAGATGGAGGCGGAGCAGCGCCTCCTCCTGACCCGCCTTCCTCTCGCCTCATTGGACACATCTGAGTTTCAGAGGAGGGCACTGTAAACACGGACTTCTGTACAAAAACCAAAAAACAACACCCAGAGATTGTAGGTTACCCGCTTTAAAAAACAAACAAAAAAACAATCAAATCCAACTAAAGCAAACACATGCTGTACAATTCCAGTAAATTGCAAAAGAGACAAAAACCAACAAAATAATACAACCAAAGATAATCAATAAAACTATAATATATAGTATAATACACATCCTGTACTACAGCTAGGAACCGAATATAAACTGCGATGCAACGAAACCAAGAAGATATGCTGTACAGTTCTTCCATCGTGAATATTAGACTCTTGATCTGTTTTAAAATGTACACATACGTTTTTAACCCCCTCAGATATACAAAACAAATATTCTCATTGAACATCCATCTTATTTCTCTTACATAAAATAGAGTCTTCATATTTATTTAGCTATTTACATGAATTTATGTACATGGAGGCTTTTCAGACAGGCCTCTGCAAAAGATTCTCAGCAGGAAGAAAATCCTGAGAGTCGCATCCGAGACGAGAAAAAGCAGCCAGCAGCGGTTAGATGTGTTCCCTGCGGCCCGTCTGAGAGCAGGTTTGCTTTATAGCTTATGATGGCTCCGTTTAAGGTTTGGCAAGAGAAGATGAACTGTGTTTGAGATTAATGATCAGATTAATGGCCATGGCATTGAATACACACACAGGATGTGAAGTCCAAAAGAAGATTAAGGTAAGAGCTTAATTCATTAGCAGTTCATCAAGCTAGTTAATCAGTTTCTGCCTTTGCTAGTAATTAAGAGAACTGAGTGTGATTTAAAATTGTACTAGAATCAAAGAGATACATAAATAGAAATATATTGAAATCTTGCACCTAATAGGAAGAGTAAAATCTGCACTTCTATGCAGTAGATTGATTGTGTGTAATTTCTGTGACAAACACTCAAGATGGCTGAAGGCCTCAGTGTACTTCATATGGAGACGATGTTCAGACATCGTCCCTGAACAAACCGTGCTGACTGTGGAGCGACTGGATGTTGTGCAAAGTGCTGACTGTGTCGCACACACATGGTCACTTAATGAGCATGCTTTGTGACACAGCCTGCAACTGAGGCGTACACAACAAGCAATTAGAAACCACAGACATTTATTGTGAGATTGATTATATATTACTCTGCTTTAATACACTGAGGCCTTCACTGATCATGCTGATGATGGAGCTGGTATAAAGCGTGTGTGTGTGTGTGTGTGTGTGTGTGTGTGTGTGTGTGTGTAAAACACAGCTGAGGGCTGCAGGGTTACAGTAAGTGCCAAGTGCCTCTGTTGGCTTGCGTAGGAGGGAAAAGAGGACAAAGCAGAGACATATTAAAGTCCATGAGGTCAGATAGTCTCATGTTTTGGGGTAGGGGGTTTGTGTGTGAGGTAAAAGAGGTGAAGTCAAGTCCATAAACATCCAGAGGAAATGTAGTGTGATCCCATCTCATTCGCTTCAGCTCCACTAATGGCAGTGCAAACTGGACAAATCTCACAAAGAAATAGTGAAAATAAAAGAAAAGGCAATTAAATATACAGAAAAAAATCGGAGTAAACCGGTGGAACTGATCAAAGTTGTTGACTGAGTGCAGAAAAAAAAACACTGAAATGTTGCAGATGTAATATGTAAATAAGCGTTCTGTATAACATTTAACTCTGTCCTGAAGTCCAGACTCGACAAGCAGGAGCTCCTGCTGTAAATCCTGACAGATCTCACTACTCTTCCAGCAGTCCAGCTGTGATGGAGAAGCAGAAAGGTTTGTTATGAGGAGGGAGGAGTCTGAATGGCAGGATGGGAGATGATTAGCCCTGTTACATATCTTTGGGCTCGAGTTTGCAGGACATTTCAAACAGCAGGTTCTGATTATCGATGACCTGCAACTGACGCACGTACGCCTTGGTCTGAAGGTGTGAAGGAGACGGCTCGGCATCCATCACTGCCAGGGAGACAGAGAGAACAGATGCAGTCATTATGACAAATCTGACACATTCCTTTTAAATAATGCATTTGAATTGTGATTACTTACAACATTTGGTACTTAAGTGCATCTGAGTATTAATGAGCCAAAATTATTAGACAGAAAAATCAGCAAAACTGTGTTGTTTAATTAATTAACGCAGGCAAACATGTTTATGTTTCATGCTCACTGTTGTGTTTTATATCACTGATTACTTTACATGATATATAAACAATCCATTTATAAGGACTGTAATAAAGTAGCAGTAAGAATTAGCTGTAATAAAGACTGTGTGTCAGTTTTGAGGTTGATGTCACGTTATAATGCTTACAATTTATAACACAGCTACACAGTGTAGGCACTGACAGTGACAACCACAGTATGTATATATGTTCTAAAGCATAGACAATGTTTAATAAAGCATAGAGGTGTTTAAGAAAACCCATGACAATGGCTTGACACTTATTTCTCTGACTCTAACCTAACTTAAGTCTGACATCATCACCATTACATCACTCTGACATAGTAACCGTGCAATGAGTCTGTTAATACCAAATACCTGCAGGAACTGTGTGATGCATTATCATGTCAACATGAACTAGAATCTCAAAAGAAAATCCAGGGAATCCATTCCACGAAGAATTGTTTTGAGAGCAAACAGAGGCCCTACCCAGTGTTAATATAGTGAGTGTATGTGAAATAAGAAATGCCTTGCTTTTAATCAAAGCATTTTAGATCTTAAAGATTCCAAGGTGATTTTTGTCACTTGTGTTATGACAACTCTAAAAGACAGAATCATACATGTACACATGGTGATTTCTCTGACGCCTCATAGAGAAGACATGGTTCAAGATAATTCAATTGTGCCAAAATACTTAATCCCACCACAAGATGGCCACATTGATATAAAATCTCTTAACCCCTTACAATAACACTGGCAGATCCATTTGACTGCAGGAGTTCAGTATCCGTTGCTAAGACACACACTTTGATAAAAAAAGAGAGAGGGAATGTGTTGTGCCTGAGAGAAAAGAAGTGCTATGAATAGCCAAACATTATCCCATCTCATCTCTAAAATACTCCTGCAATTCCCCTGTCTATTCACAGCGTCAGACTTTTAGTGTCACTTGACCAAATCCAAGCCAAACGGTTATTCCAAAAGACTACGGCTTGTTAAGACTAATAAGCACGAAAGCTCCTTCAAGCCACTCCACAAACAGCACAAGCTCTTCCCGTCCTTGTTTCTGGACAGCATGTGCACATTACACATGATTACAGCACTATTAACGCCTACGTCTGCCACACATTTGAAAGTTTAAACCCATCGAGGGTGACACGGAACTCAGATGTGCCCGCAGGTTGCCTGAAATGTCAATGGCCATGATGGAAGGCTTTAAACTACAGTAACTGATGCCTTTTGACATCCGTGCATCAATAATGTCATGAGACGGTGCTGAAAATGTCATAACAGTTACACTAGAATGCACAGTACCGATCTCACAGAATGACTGGAAATGCACTGCACTGCCCTGCCACAGTCTGAGGATTGTCCCTGGTCCTGATTAAAGAAGTCACGCTTTCATAATTAGTTGGCGTATTCGTATGATTGTGGATAACGTTGCCAATCAAAATACAAGTGAGAATTTTCATTCATTATTTTGTTCTTTTTTTATACCCCATCCAGTTGCTTAGTCCAGGGTTTCTCATTACTGTCAGAACTGGCTGCAATTCCCCAAAAATGTAATCTCCACCATTTGGATTCCCCCTAAATCATATCAACATAAATCACTGTTCCTCTCTAAAAAACCACTCTGTGTAAAAACACTAGCAAGTCCAAAATTTTATCATAAACAACAAATCAAAACAGGGAATTTCTGATCCTGAAGACATAAGATTATCTATTGTTGGTTAGTGGTGCTGATACACTCGTTTACATCCGTTTGTTTCTTGGCTTAATGTGCCAACTTTCAGTTTTCAGTTTATTATGACAATGTGACACACCAAGTGTAAAATTCTTAAAACTTAAGTAATAACAAGTAGGCAATTTGTTCCTTTAGCTTCCTTTTGGATACAATTTAACTTTAGCTTGATTTTTGTACATTAAATGTTTTCATCTTTACAATTTTGCTGTATTGAAAATACAGAGGAACAGTAGATCCGGAACTGGTTTCAGTAACACTAGGAACAATTTAGGATTTTTTTTTTTTAACATCTCATACATTTTTCCTTCAGATTTCTTTGAAGAATTTAAACAGTAGCACTTCTATTGCTGACACACCAGAGTCCCTTCACTGACTCAATATCTATCCATTTATGAGTAACAGCAGATATACTGAGCTCAGGAAATAACCTGACATAAGCAGGACTAACATGACACGTGATGCCATGTAAGGTTACATGCAAAGTTAAACTTACAAATATAAACATATAAACTTAGAAAATATAAAATTCTAAACATAAAACCTTTAAGAACTATCAAGAGACTAGCCTGAAACGTATTAGGAGAATGAACAAACAAGCTTGCTTACTACACCAGACTGTAAGCAACTGTCTTAATTCAGCAGCAATCCCCTTAACGCAAACCAATAAGTAATCCACTCAAGGGGATGAACTGGGAAAAGCACTCCAATGATTAAGTCAGAAGAACACACTTCAGTCAGACGGATAAGTTTTCAGCTTCTCAGATATGGAAATATAAAACCTAGAACATATTCTCATTTGGAGTGCTTCATTAATAAAGTACTTAATGTGAGCTTTTTCACATTAAATTAAGGTAAGTGTCGTTCCTGCAGCTTCCTGGTCGGGTCGCCAAAGCAGATCATCTGGTCTGCATATTTTGATTTGGCACACATTTTACACAGGATGCCCTTCCTGACGCCACTCTCCCATTTTATCCAGACGTTGGACCAATACAGAGAGTTACCTCTTCAGTGACTGGACTAGCTCCTTGTCTGGGAATCAAACCAGTAATTTGTGAGCCTTCATCGAATGCTGCCACAGTGGACCTATCTGCTCTTCTTGACTCTCACTGGTGTTTTTCATTAAAGTGAGCAAGTGCAATAACTGCAGCCCTCAAATATGATTTGTGAACCTTTTTTATTATATGTCTCTGATTAACTAACTATGTGACATATAACACTGCACTGAGTCTGAACTCTGAATGAACTCGAACAACCAGGACATCAGCTATCTGGATTTGGAAGGTGATTTGGAGAAATGACTTACATTAAATTTGTTCAAAACACTTGAGCTTTAAGATTAAAAGATTTGATCTATAAATAGTGAACTGTGAAGCTTCAACACACATGATTTTTATTAAAATGCTGTATTTACTCCCATTATCACCATTTTTTAAATAACTGGTAAAAGGCATTTTATATAAGTAAAAAAACCTTGTGATTAATATTATATAATAATTATATAATATTGATAATGCAGAAATTAGCGTATTGCAATTACCAAAAAAAAAATCATCAGGAACTTTTGGCCTATTAGAATCCAGACTTAAACAGTTCTGTATAAACCTGTGATAAATAGTGCAAGTTTTCAATTAAATAAATAAATTGTGCATTTTAAATTGTGCTTCTCAGAATATTTGCATTTAAAAATAGAAGCATGCCATTTATATTTTTACTTCCTTTTCGGATATCTGTTTATTTGTTTCCTTTGTGAACAGTTAGACAAAACTAAGACAAGCTTCATTGAACAAAAGGAAAGACTGGGTGTGAAGGTTTAAAGTGTGATTACAATATATCGGGCTGAATTACACTGTGCTTTAGCAGCACGTAAAGAGTTTGCCTGAGGTGATGTCACGGTTGCCATGGTGTCTTGGCTATTGTTTGTCTCATTGGTTTGATTTTAAATGAAAATACGTGAGCGGGAAATGAAGGTGTTAGGAGGCACACAGCTGCTGCACACACAAACTGATGCTTTCAGGCTTATCAGGGAGGGGCTACCAAAACCCTACAGTAGTATCACACAATAAACCTTAAATTGTTTTCAGATCAGAACACGAACACACACACACACACACCAGACCTTGCAATAACACGTGCACTAAATGTAATTGATTATATTATGGCAGGTGTGTGTGTGCGTGTGTGTGTTTTCAAGTGCTGCTTGCTGTTCTGCTGGCCCTCAGGGCTGAGCTGTTCTAAACAGATGGGATGTGGCAGGGTGGAGCAGAGCTCCCCAAAATTAATCCACTCAGACAGGTGTGTGTCCGTGCGCGTGTTGTAGGTGGAGCTGTGTTCTGCTTTTTTTTTCAGTAATCCTTTTTACATGGTGGTTTCTGTGTGTGTGTGTGTGTGTGTGTGTGTGTGTGTGTGTGTGTGTGTGTGTGTGTGTGTGTGTGTGAGTGAGAGAGAGAGAGAGACACAGATACAGCGTTAACCTACCTAGCTGAGTACTCCTGTACCGCCTGATGCTCCTCACCATTTCTGCAACTTTGTGCTGAGAGAAAAAGCAGAGAAAAAAATGAAACCTTGAAATGTCACTACAGATCTGATGCCAATACAACAGTGTGTGCACATGCATTGTCACTTACCATCTTCTCAAAATTAACCAATTCCCCATGGAAGGTCTTACAGCTCTCATGAAGGAACGTCAAATCTACACAGAAAAGGAAAGAAAGACAAAAAGACAGTTAATTCATGGTAACACAAAGACAAATCACCGCTTGCTTAGACAAGCCCCTGCTCTCCTGCAGAGCATAAGCTTGGGACATACATATATCAAATGAAACAGAAACAGACTAAAAGTGTGAAGCTTGTAAAGACACTCAACATGCTATGATCAGCTTTGTCTCTTCTGCTCCAAAGCATCACTCTGCTGAGGTGGAAAAAGCGAAGCCCAGTTGAACAGGCTTAGGCAAGCCAATGCATACCACCAGGAGGAAATATCTGAATACAGGTGATTCATTACAGAGAGTAATACTGAGGCAGACTGAGGGGTTGTTTAGGTCATCCTCAGATAACCTCATCACCCTGCATGACTTCATGAGTTCATTAAAAATGCAGCACTGAGGCAAAACAAAACCTCAGCGAGTTCCCAAAGGTGTAAAATCTGGAACAACTACTAATAATTTATCAGCCAAAGAAACTAAATGATGAACAGTACAGTAAGACTGCGTTTCGGTTTGGTTTTGCAATCCTCGCCGTTTTCTGACACGTCAGACATCACAGACACTTGTATGTCAAAATTCATTCTTATTTTTAATCGTATGTGTAAATAGAAGATGATTTCTCTGTAAAGTTGATGCTTTAAATTCTACCTTCACTATGTCATCATCATTCAAAAATGAATGGTAAACCTATAACAGATTGTGAACAAAGATTCTCATAAGTTACTAAAATAGAATCACGCCATAGCAGTGGTTCTGTATACAATACTGTACCGTGTTACACCCCTAAGGAAGAAAGTCAGTGGAAATTCAAAATCAAGACACTGAAAATGTAAATGTAAAAGATTCATTATCCAAAATAATCAAAAAATGAGACCATGTGCATTCTTGAAAGGGTAATTGTCAAATAATTGTAAATGTAAAATTCCACAAATTCTTCTGACTTTTTATGGGCCATAGCACAAATATGTGCTTTCCCAAAAAATAGCATTTAAAAGAATTAAAAAAAACCCTTAGGTGCAATATTTAATTATGTACCGTCATCAAAATGCAGACTTTAAAGGTTACTTGGAAGTTAAAATAACATGGTGAAAAAATGTGTAGTGGCCAGACATCAAAACAATAATATTTAGATAATAACAGATGCAAGAATGTTTTTAACTAGTGTTATGTCTACAGTGCCCCTGTCAGTGCTGAGCTCATCAGAGTCTGATGGTAAAGTAAACTGACAGCGTTCTGAAGGAGAGTCAGAAGGAGCTGAAGGGGAAGTGAAACAAGTAAGAGAGAGAGAGCAGCATCAGACTGGACAGGGAAGAGGAATAAGCAGGATGAGTTTTGCTAAATGCATGAGGCATGAATGGCATAAATGCTAATTATTCTGTTATCCAGAAGTCTGATTTATCACAGCATTTGTTAGAAAATAAATGTAATTGTATCTGTGTGTGCAGGCTGTAGTAAAAGTGGACACTGTAAGGTGTGTAAGCACAGAGTCAGTGTTAGGCCCAACAGGGAGTGTGCTCTGAGTGTGGCTAGCACAGAGCATAGAGAGCTGTAAGGTGTTAATTAGCCTAGCTGGGTGATTGTGTTGCCTTTTAATCAGTCAGCGGCAGGGCCGTCTCAGCAGGACAATGCTCTATAAAAGCACATCTGGTCAACAGCTGCTTCTGGAATATATGTATAGATAATGTATTTGTGCAGGCTGTTTGCACACCATGTACAACAATGTTTATGAGGTGTGTCCAGATGTCACTTATGTGAATGTGTGTTTTCAGAGTCTCACCTTTAAGCAGAAGTGGGGTGAAGGGGATGAGTGGAGCCCTCAGACTGGCTAACAGGTCCCTGTACGACTTGTGGTTCCTGGAGGGATCCTGAATATCCACACACACACACACACACACGCACAATTCAAATATTTATAATACTGAATTATTTGAAATGATGTGTTCCATTTTCAGTTGAAGAGTATCAAAGATTATCAAATGATTTAAAGAAGAATAAAATGCATGTCATATTTTGTTTTCACATGTGTGTGACTGTCAAAAACCTGTCTGAATGTTTACAACATTGCTACAGTGACTGTCATGCCAGTAGGTGTCATGTTCTGGAGTCTACATACTGTTGGACATGCAGTGGTGTGAAAAAGTGTTTGCTCCCTTTATGGTTTTTTATTTTTTTTTTACATGTTTCATAACACTTTAATGTTTCAGAACATCAAAAAAATGTAAAATTTGAATATTAGTCAAAGATAACACAAGTAAACACAACATGCAGTTTTTAAATGAAGGTTTTTATTATTAAAAGAAAACAAAATCCAAACCCACATGGCCCTGTGTGAAAAAGTGCTTGCCCCTAAACCTAATAACTGGTTGTGCCTCCCTTAGCAGCAAGAACTGCAATCAAGCGTTTGCGTTAACCTGCAATGAGTCTGTTACAGCGCTGTGGAGGAATTGTGCTCCACTCATATTTGCAGAATTTTTGTAATTCAGCCACATTGGAGGATTTTCGAGCATGAACCGCCTTTTTTACGGGTCATGCCACAGCATCTCAATAGGATTCAGGTCAGGACTTTGACTCGACCACTCTAAAGTCTTCATTTTGTTTTTCTTCAGTCATTCAGAGGTGGACTTGATGCTGTGTTTTGGATCATTGTGCTGCTGCAGAACACAAGTTTGCTTCAGTTTGAGGTCACAAACAGATTTTGTCCTTCAGGATTTTTTTGGTAGACAGCAGAATTCATGGTTCCATTTATCACAGCAAGTCCAGGTCCTGAAGCAGCAAAACAGCCCTGGGTGCGGCTAGAGAAATTAAACTCAGGTGTGATAAACCAAAGTTAAGTTATGTTTTAACAGAGAGGCAAACACTTTTTCACACAGGGCCATGTGGGTTTGGATTTTGTTTTCCCATAATAATAAAAACCTTCATTTTCAAAACTGCATGTTGTGTTTCCTTGTGTTATCTTTGACTAATATTTAAATTTGTTTGATGATCTGAAACATTAAAAGTGAGACAAACGTGCAAAAAAATTTTAAAAATCAGGAAGGGGGCAAACGCTTTCACACCACTGTATAGTGAAGTTCATTTGGTTCAAACTGCTGAATTGTCAGATATTGTACAAGATGGTATAAATAGCACCTTCTTTTCTCTTAGCTGCTGTAATCTAACTTCTTCTAACTGACTTCCCTGTTAGTAGGTGTCTATGGAGATGTTACAAAAACATAAAACCTAAAAAAGGATTCTTTTTGTTGCTGTTTATGCAAACTAATACAGAACTGTGTCACGGCCCACTGTGAGAAGGACCAATTGTGGTATTGTGTGTGCATAATGAGAAGGAATGAATCAGAGAATTCAACTGAATTTAAGGCATTCAAATACAAAGGCATCTAATTTCTTAAAAATTACTATGGTTGACAGATTTAGCAAGGTATGTGAATTATACGATGGCTTACCGCAATGCTCTCAAACTGCTGGAACTGCTTCCTGAACTTTCCAGGCAAGCCCTGCCAAAAAAAAAAAAAAACATGGATGTTTTAGAAACATTCAAGCTATATGTCGAGAAAAAGGTTGAAATTAAAGATTAATTTAAAGGTCACTGCATTGAAATCGCAAGGTGTGTTGGAGAAGTGATTCCTTTAAAAAGGTGCTGTTTAGTCAGTTCGGTTGCCATGACTACAGCTAACAGGCCTGGGCCAAGAATAACACTTGGCTCTTGGCAAATAAAAGAAGGCAAAAAAAGTGTACGTACAAGTGTGTGTGAATGTGTACTGTATGTGTGTATGTGTCTGTTTATTCAAGCAGGAAAGAGTGGGAGAGAGAAGAACAAGATATGAGAGTTTAATGTGATGTTATACAAGATATGTGAGAAATAGTCTATGAGAATGTGAGGATTAGAGACAGGAAAAAATAAGAGAGAAAAAAATAAGGGAGAGAAAGAAAGGTGGCACTAACCTCCCAGGTAAGGCGCAGACGGCTAACTGCAGGGTTGTCCAACCCCAAAACTACAGCAAGGAATGACAGCAGGTCCTGCTGCTGTTTACACCTAAAAGAAATCCCAGCAGGCTGTTAGGGCATGCTCTGAAAACCCGAAATCCAATAACGATTATTAGATAATTAGGTGATAATTATAAGAGTTCTTCAGGCTAATTGCCAAGCCTTTCCTTATTCCTTCTGGATGAGCCACTAATAGCAGACAAACTGACGACAAACACACATGCATACACCAGTTTACTCACAGAGCTGCAATCTTGATGAACTTGCGCAACAGCTGCACCCTCTTAGGCAGTGACTGGCACTGCAGGATCTCTGTAGCGACCCAGTGCTGCACCTCGCTGCACCGCTGCAGTACCAGCTCAAGGTTAAGGGGTCGCCATCGAGCCTCCTCTCCATGGAACACGTAACACACAAACTCCACCTGTTTAAACATAAAATCCTAGTTGGCACATGCAGTGATGTTTTTTTCCTAATATCTGCACTGAAGGGTGAAGCAGCTGTAGAGAACTGTGTGTGTGTGTAGGCTTTGTCTGACCTCATGCACACAGCTGAAGAGCTCCCAGTCAAACACCACCAGCTGGTTGGCCACTTCCTCTGCACTCATGTCATGGAGTTTACTGTCACCCGGGGACCAGTGGATCTCCTCAGGCAGGGGCATCTTATGAACACACACGCACATATGTCTATGAGAACTCTGTCCACATGGTAAAACTAGAGTTCAGCGTATGCTTATCTGATTATTATAAACAAAGCAATTTCTCAGAGTTAATCTCTTGATTTGTAAAATCACATCATATTTAACTAATCTAAACCACTGGCCAGTTTGGGTGAGCCTGTGCCCAGATTCATTCACCTCAAGGTGTTAAATGCATAGAAAATTAGAGCCTATGGTCCTTACTCATTTTTCATTTGAATTCATTTTATTTTTGCATGCAGGTGACGAAGTGCAATGTTTCTCACCAGGCTCTCGAGCTCGGAGGGTTCGCAAGCAAACAGGTGCGTGTTGACACCCAGAGTGGTGAAGACAGCCTCATCACTGGGACGGAATACGGCCTTCTCTGTGTAAAAAGACAAGAGCATGGTTTTCAGCAGGATAATGTTACACATGTGATCTCACCCACACTGATAAGCACACCGAAAAAGCTAAAATCCCACAAACAGTCTGCTGCCTGCAAAGTCGTCACACTGCTGTGTTTCTCCTGGTCTACTTAATACAAAATTATATGCAATTACAGCATCTACAGCATGGGGATTCTTATATAAGCATGAATTTACAAGGAACTGGTAAGTTACGCATGCACATGTGTGTTTATTTGTGTACTTATAACCTGTATGTATAAAACTAAACAAATGGATTCTTCTATGCTTCCTAGTTCCTGTTTTTCTGTGTTCTGAAGTGTAGACTGCTTCTTGAATTTGGGTCTTGTTTAGATCACATAATATGGCTTTTCTAATCCACATCCCCCTTAATACTTGGGGCTACCATTCTGAGCTGTTTTGTGACACTTACCTCCAGATGAGGTGACTGCCACCAGTATGAGGTTGCCTGGTTGGGTCGGTTGCTCCTCACTATACTGGAGCTTTTCTCGCACCAGAGCCAAAATCTCTCCAACACGGCAGGACAGACGGCTGCGGATGGTTACGTACGAGTGGTCGGGTGTGTAGACCCTACAAAAAACTACAGAAGAAAATGTCTTCTAGATCAAGCAACCCTGAAAACCTAAGCAAAGCAACCTGGGTTTTCGATTACTTGGAAACAAAACCTTAAACGTATAAAATCTCATACTTACAGTATCCGAAGTCATACCAACACTTATTTTACTAACATCATTTTGTATAGTTTTCACTGCTGAAAGGTCAACATTTCACAAGCAACGGTTTCTTGATCAATATATTGGTTTGCTGTCTGCTTTCTGGTATGCTCATACATCTTGAAAGGCCTCAGCAGGCCAGTGAGGTCAGCAGCCATTTCCTCTTTAGGATGACTACTTGCCTAATTGCTTAGTAAGTCTGGAAAGGACTTGGCTTGAGTCACACCACCGATAACGTCATATTAACTAATGATTTCCAATAATTTATTAAAACAATAATAAATGGACGTCCCCTTGACCTCACTTCTGCTATACAGTGCTAATTAGGATCCCTCCATTAGCAAATAACTGCAGTTCGAATTTTGCTGTAACCTTTTTTTATG
This sequence comes from Tachysurus fulvidraco, assembly GCF_022655615.1. Taxonomy (NCBI): domain Eukaryota; kingdom Metazoa; phylum Chordata; class Actinopteri; order Siluriformes; family Bagridae; genus Tachysurus; species Tachysurus fulvidraco. The sequence continues at coordinate 15,397,545 of NC_062532.1, read as the reverse complement.
TTCAAGCAGTAAAAGTCCTGCAGTTAATTAAGCAGTCTGAACTCACTTTCATCTGAGCCACGGAAAGCCTCTCGCGGCTGCAGGCAGGCGTCAATGCGTCTAAAGTGGCGGAAGAGAGGACGCACCTGCTTCTTCCGACTCTCCTTGTCCTCCTCTGCCCTAGAAACAGAAAATACAGAGAATGTCATTAACACAAAGCCCCGCCAGAAAGAACACAAACATCAGCATTGTGTGCAGTTTACATCAACAGCATAACCTGTAGCTTGTTTGCTAATTGGGAAGATATTATCTCCTCCCTTCATTGAATATAAAATATGGTCCAGTCCCAGCAGTGCTCAAAAGCATCGGATTATTAAATCTCAACACTTTCAGATTGTGGAAAATACATAGAAATTTGACTCTATTGTGTGAAGGGTCTATTGTGAGAAGGGTCTTCTACTATGTTTCATCATTGCTCAATATAATAATCTGAATTGCAAATCATCTGCATGGGTCTCATGCTGTCTTTGAAAGAAAATACGTATCTCTGGTGTGTCTCCAGACTGACATGTCAATCAACATCTGTCAAAAAGTGAATGAGCAAAAATTCAAAAATTCAACACTGCAGCTGCTGTATCAATACTTGTTTTCTATGAATATATTCACTCATTCAGAATAAATCATGATAATGAATTTATTCTAATACATAAGGATAAGAAAAACATGTATAGCATGTCTTGAATATAGTTTTATATTACAGCAGTTTGTTCTGCTCTTCAATACTTCACACAATTTTCTATTCTTTTCTGCGATCTGTACACGAACAACACTGCAATAAATTAGTGTGTGGAACTTACAGAAAAATCCACACGCTTAAGGTGCAAAAAGAATGAAAGAAAGAAACTGGTCCTTAGTTTTGTGTCTTAGTCACCCACATGCATACTACATTATAAAAAAATAATAATAAAAAAAATATTTCAAACATGTCCCAAAAATAAACAAGCAATCTACAAATAGTATATGAATGGTGTGTAAAGGGATCTTATTTTTGTCTGTGAAGGGTTTAAAGGTTTCATTAAGTGGTGAAGGGATTTAACATATCACATAAGGAACCCATTAATTACCAGATGCAACTGAAACATTCCCAATTAGCATCTTCACAGAACCATGTCTATGTGGTTCGTAAAAGGCTATAGCATGTCTCCTGTTAGAATTTTATAGCTTGCTACTGTTTAATAAAGAAGAGAACGAGACATATAGGAAAAAGAGGGGGGGGGGGTCACATCAGATCTTTTTGTAATTTATTTTTTAACCTTGTGGGGACCCATAAAGCTAGGAGTTAATGAGCAAAATGTGGATTTGGTTTTTAATCAAAATCATGCTGTAACGTGCAGCGCTGGTGTAGCAACATTTTGCCTGCAATTAACTTGCTCAGAAAAGATCAAAAGTGGAGTAACCACCATGGTTACGTCACTCACGGGTTGTGGAGGATCTCAGTCCAGCGCTGGAGCTTTAGAACATCCTCCACCAGCTCGGGGAAGCGACTGAGCTCTTGCACAGCACAAAGGTACAGGTCCTATTTGTAGAGGAAATAAGAATAGAAGAACACACCATAGCAAATAAACAAGTGAAGTGGGGAATTGGTGACAATGGTTCTAATGGTTTCTTTTCCTTGAGGAAAACAAAACTGATCTGTGTGTGTGCCAGAGAAAAGTCAGACTAACAGCCAAAACAATTATGACCTCAGATAGGCTGTGCTGAGTCAGTTTTGTTGCCATGGCTACGCTGATAGAGTCCTGCAAGGAATAACACTTGAAACCTCTGGAGTGTTTTTCTCTCATATGTGTGAATGGATGTGTGTGTGGGTGTGTGTGTGTGTGTGTGTGTGTGTGTGTGTGTGTGTGTGTGTGTGCGCGTGCGTGTGTGTGCGCGTGCGTGCGCGTGCGTGTGCGTGTGTTGAAATTTGTACCTTAGGGAAGCTGTTAGATCTGTCCCCCTCCTCCTGTAGCAGTTCCCTATATGTGTCCAGGTAGCGGAAGGCCACACTCAACACGGCCTGCTTCCTCTCCGCTCCATCCCAGGTGGGCCAGCCCTCGCCCTGCTTGGGTTCAGCTCCAAACCTGAGCACACTGTTAAGGAGCATTGCAACCTTGAACGACTACAATAGATTGGAATTATTGGATCTGATTGGTCAGAAATCGGTGACTAATCTTCTGTAACAATTATACTAATGTGCTTGTTCTAATACTTTGTTATTTCAGTATTAATATCTTACAGAGGGACTTTTAATTGTAGACTAAACAAAAGGAAACATCTTCCATTTTTGGAGCCTAATGTCAGCATTATAACATTCCGAGGTAAAGCTTTAACTGTCTTCTGCATGATAATAAGTGTTTATGCATTTTTGTTTGTTTTTTAATTTTTTGGGTATTAGCCATTACCAAGGATTAGCAGGATTTTAGCTAGTGGGCCAGTTAGCAGCCCAGCTAACTTAGTTAATGTTAGTGACAATCAAAATATCAAACATTATGGAAAATTTTGACAGAGGAAATGACATTATGAAGCCCATTTGCATCTACCTGATAAATTAAAGGTAATTTAATAGCAAGTACTGAGCCACCTAGCTCAGTTAGCAAATGTTACTAATTGTGCTGGTTAAGATAGAGGATAAAGATGTCTAATTGCATGAATATGCATAAATCCTGGCTTTTCCTCAGGTTAAAAAAGGCCCTTTAATTGAGCTTTTAAATATTAAGCCATTATTCCTAAAGCTTGTACAATGTTCAGATCTACTTTACAGGTAGAAATTGAGATATTAAACAACTATCAAGTAATCAACTAATTTCCAGTTAGTAACAATGGAGGCACTTGATACCCGTTCAAGTGAAATTGATATAGTGTTATATTTCCCTGGTGTAGAGAATGCAGAGAGACATGAACAAAAATGTGATCCTATTTGTCTGACCATCTAACAAGCAGACACAAGCATGGAAAAACACAAAGAATAGCGTGTGGCCATCTTGGCAGCATAATTACCACCTCAGAGAAGTGGTGAAGGCAAAGGAACACACCCATCACGTCTACACACACACACACACACACACACACACACACACACACACAGACACACAAGTTTCTTCCCTTATCGCATGGCAGTTTGTTATTAACATGGTTGTTCAGGAAGTGCAAACTTTTATTTAAACTTGTTATTTGCCAAGCAGACAAAGCATCACATAACAATCAGGTATCTTAGTCATACACTCAAAATATTTCTATCAAGAGTCTCAAAACAAGGTGTTACATGTCGGTTGTCAGTATAATTAGTACATAATATATTGACCAGAGTTTTGTTTTTCTGACCTCAAACTTCCATTTAGGCCAATCTGAAGTTGTCCTGATTATCTCCAGTGTTGCTCTTCAGATCTATTTAAAGAATGACTCCCAAACACCCTGTCCACATTTGAACCACTATTCCTGTTTAAAATGGCCAAACAGCCAAGCAGGACATGCGCACAAGCTGCCTTTGATGGCAGTCCAGATATAGTAACTGTATTTAGGGCCTCTTCTTGCCAAAGATCTAAACATCGTGCTGAGCTCAGTGGCACCTGGTTCTTAGTGGAGCAAACCAGCTTAGTGTTACAAAGAGCTCAAGGTATGGGCTTTCATCACTCATTCACTCTGCATGTGTATGTGTATGTTTGTGTGCTTGTATATGTATGTATGTATGTATGTATGTATGCATGTATGTATCTATGTGTGTATGTATGTATGTACTGTATGTACAGTATGTATGTATGTGTGCTATGTGCTAGACAGAGGTTCTATTTTAAAATTTAATCCAATCGAGAATGGTGAGAGGGATGACAGCCAAGGGGCTTTCCCTTTGTCTTCAGGTTCTGCAGGAAGCAGACATGTTTCTACAACAAAGATTTGATTAGGTCTGGATTTCCAGACCTGGAGAGGGGCTTTGAGGAGGTGAGATAATCAGGGCAGAGAGACGCAGACAAAGGAAGGACTGGATGCAGACATTGGGCATTAGGAGCAGTGAGGCATATAGACTTCCCAGGTTTATACTCTGGGAGTCTCAACAGTGCTTTAGCTACTGTAGTTCAGAGGACAGACTCTTCGAACTGAGAAATTAGGTCACCCAAAGAGATTGGGGGCAATGACTGTCCTCTATTCACACGCTCATACACAACCCCAAACAACGACGACACTCAGGCAAGAGCAGATGTACACCAAGTGTTTTATAACACAACGTGTTAGAGGACTATTAAAGCTCAATATGATGTTATAGTGCAAGTCACAGTATGTTTTTACTGTGAGATTTATAGGTGAGTATATAATATAAATAACCCTATATGAGCAACTGCAGTGTTCCAGTGTAAAGCAAAAATTTTGTTTAAGATTTGCAACACTTCTGAAAAAAATGTAAATTATTATTGCACTTTGTGGCATCCTAAATTCACACTCCATGTCACACATGGCACTTTTAGTTCGTTTCTTGTGGGTGGGAAGCAACCTCAGAGCCGGTGTAAGTATTGTGCAACCTACTGTGAGAAGTGAGAAATTTAAAAGTTCTTACAAAGATCCAACTTAGCTCTGACAACATAAATAAACCAAACCTGTTGTTACAAGTTGAACAAAAATGCCCTCATTGTACACAAAAGAAAAAAAGAGAAAAAAAGTCGATGTAAACAAACCCTACGATTTCCTAAGAAATATTCTATTTTCTTTCTTTCCACGATTGGAAAGACACGCTTCTTAAAAGCACATGATTGATGCTGATATTGTGAGAAGGATACTGCTGAAGCAGGACCTGCTGAAACTTGTCGGATGCCAGGAAGATAGGGTGTGTCAACATGAAGTCGTCCAGGAGTATTTCTGCAAAAAAAAATAGAGAGGGAGAGAGAATTAGCACATTCAAAACACACGTTACAAAAAGCTGATAGATGTAGAAACTGGAAGTTTACACCAAGAACTTCAGGCAAGAATATCATTAATCAAGCGATGGATACACGTATCCTCGAGGACAGACTTGCTCGACCGGTCATGAACCTAAACATCTCGGTGTGAAAAAAGTTATATTTTACCTTCTCAACTGTCACTATGTTTTTGTTCTTTTCAATCCATTGGACAAAGGATGCCTGAGTAAATGCTTTCACATTCCTTTAAAGTAGCTTCAGGCTCTCGCATGTACGTAATAACTAGAGCAGCTCTGACTTTTTAGAACTGTCATTGGTTCTCATGATCTCAGTTTAAAATTAAATCAGATTGACCAAAAAACATATAAAGATGTATACAAAGAAATAGCAAAAAAAAAAAGATGTCAAATAAAATGTCTAACATGCTTTGGTATAAGCATTTAAACTTAAGCATTTCATTTTTATTTTATTATGTCTGGACCCCTCAAAACATCCCAAGCACAAGGAGAGTCCAGATCCAGTTATTTCTCGATATTTGAGTCAATAAATGCATTAACTTAAGTATTTAGTATTAGTATTTTTCCACTGCTCAAAATGATGCATCTGTATCTAGGTTACATTAATCTGAAGCATATTAATCATTGATTAAAACTGCATGTTCTGCCACTTTAAAAATGATCCAAAAGAGTAACCTCAAAATGAGCAGAGACCTGAAAAGTAGGCCACATCCTTCACATAGCATGCAAAAAGCTCATGCAAACAACTACGAGAAACACCTCAGGCAATTACCCAAAGAGCAACGCTCAATGAAAATTCAGTAAACGACAAAATCTCTGAGCCCAGCGATGTCAAATCGGGTAAATGACACTGGCCATTTGAGCAGATAACCTGATATCACGTGTTTCTGCTATCTGACTCCACTGGTGCTTTTTCTTTATGCTTTCTGTTCATGTAGGATTTACTCTGACAGCAAGTTAAAAGCCAGATCAAATCAGTGTTTACTGTCTGTGGTTAGGAAAACAAGGTTGCGACTGGCTCAGGAGCAGCCCTTGCTGTAGCTGTACTAAACACCAGGGCAGATGTGTGGGAGATGATCCTGACTGGTTAAGGCTTGTCTTTTCTCCACTTCGGTTGACTGGAAGTTTCTCTGATGTGACGTCAGCAGACTTCAGCAGTTGTAGGTGAAGGGGAAACACTGAGCAGTGTAAAGTTACGGTGATGTGCAAACAGACACAAAGCGTCTCTCTGTTAAAAATGCACATTAACAAGGATGGACAAAGCTGGGGAGGGAAAAAATGAATGGCCCGCATAAGGGTAAAAAATAAAAAAACTCTGTGTGTGTATGTGTGTGTGATAGGTGTGTCAGTCGGAGCCTGGCCACATTCTCACAGCTGCAAATTTCCCAGGGTTGCTAAGGAAACAAACCTTAAATGGGTTGTGTGTGTGTGTGTGTGTGTGTGTGTGTGTGTGTGTGTGTGTGTGTGTGTGTGTGTGTGTCTGTGTCTGTGTGTGTGTCTGTGTGTGATGGGGGGTTAGGAAAGAAAGAAAGAAAGAAAGAAAGAAAGAAAGAAAGAAAGAAAGAAAGAAAGAAAGAAAGAAAGAAAGAAAGAAAGAAAGAAAGAAAGAAAGAAAGAAAGAAAGAAAGAGGGCAGTGAATCAAAGTGCTGCACACCACATTAAAGCAAATAGGATGCAAAGTTGCCAGGACTCACTCCAACACAGTAGAAAAGAGAACAGATGAAGGACAGGAACAGAGCAAAGAGAATGATTACTCCATACTGCCTTTTAGTCCAACTTGTGTTTATTAATCTTTTCTATCCCTTACTGATATGACAGAAGTCTGCAAAATGCATATAAAGCGCCCTTCAGACCGATCACACAGTTTCCTGTGGGCGTGCTGATAAACTGCCATTGATTCAACAAAACAAGACCAGTCATGCCTAGATTTTCCTGAACTTCAGTCTGCTCACCAACCAGACAGATCAGAAAGTCGTCCACGTAGCCATAGCAACCATTCCGAGACGCATTGTTGTTTCTCTTCAGACTGATTCTTACAAATCTCTTTGGCAGAAAAAGGAATGGTTTTACAGGCACATATACTTTTACAGTACTTTGCAATTCACTGCATCAACTTCACTGCATCACATCCTAGCTCACTCACTAATATGTGTGAAGGTCACACAACCAAATGGTTAATATGACAACAGTTAATATGATTAGTTTATGGCTATAAATAAAATGTTTTGATTCACACTCCCATTCATTACTTGTGCCTAGTATCACAGTCTCTGCAACAGTGTGTTTGGGTTTATTTTTATTATCAAACCCATGTATTTTCTTACAAATGTATTTAGTTCTATTTCCAAAACTTGTACAAAATACTGTTTTGTACAAAATGCCACAGGACTCTCACTAGGATAAAGCTTCCTGAAAATGAATGGATGAACGCGGTAAATGTCTGTCAGCAAAACACCATACGTTCTTCTGTTAACAAACGTGGATTTTCTTTGTTCAACAAGCTTCATATCTGACTGGATTAAAGTAAAACACACACTCTGCTCTACTGCACATCTCCACTCTGAACACATGACCTGAAGCAGAGAATAAACACATTCTGTCTATCTTTTAACTTTCTGTTTTTATCATTGCTTTTTTTATCATGTCATGTCATGTCATTAAAGTTAAAAATATATATACACAATTTCAAAGGTTTTTTCAAACATCGGTTGACTTTGTTATTCCAGTGTTGGATCTGCACCTGAACACTGTTTGGCCATCATTAGAGTTAGACTACAGATATCCTGAGCAACTGTTACACGTATACACACATCTCATCAAAGAGGATCAGTCAGTGAATAAATGTGAAGTAAATTAATAACGCTTATGTCTGCCTTGAGGACAATCTAGAAACAAATCCCCAGTTTGCTGTAGTATTTCATGAGATCTGTGGTAAGCATAGTGTACAGTATATATCATGCAGTCCTATAAAGAGGAAATAAACCAAAGAAGGGCTAGACACTGTAGTCCAAATTTGAACCCAACACACACACGGGTGTTAACTCAGCATTGGGGATTAACACTGAGTTAACATGTGGACAGAGATGATGCTTCAAAGAACTAAATACTGTATAACACTATAAAGAGAACGAATCTACTTCTATTACTATAAACAGTAACAGCTGAAACAAACCACAAGTTGTTCCCAAAAAAAATAGAAAAATGAAAAATGACAATAAATAAATTAAGCGCATTAAATTCTATTTTATAAATTATGAGTGCTGTCAGTCATGCTTCTGACAATCCCAGTGATCCATGACAGAAATGTAATATCTAACTTGATGAGATGAATACGGTCCACAGCCAAGCAGTATCTAAAATATAAGAAATAAAGCCATTATGCCTCATGAGAAAATCCTTTTCTCTGCCCCCGCACTTTCCATCTCTCTCTTTCATCCATCGCTCTCTCTTTCAGCCCACCAGTGCACATTAAAGTGCAGTTTTAAGTGTAGAAAATCTATTGCCCAGTTTGGAACAAAGCACATCTTCAACACCCACTCCTCACGACACACACACACACACACACACACACACACACACACACACACACACACACGAAAACCAGAGAATATATCCTCTCACCTTGGGACATAATAATGCAAAATAACAAATAACAAGATTTCATATACTGACACTTATTCGATTTGCAACACATTAACACCGGTTTTCATAAAGACTTGTTTATAAAGTTTAAAGAGACCCAAAATACAACCGTGATGTACATCAGACTCCAGCTGTACTGTCTGAATATGTGACATGTGTAACATTCAGATGTTTAGGGTTTACAAATCTACTTTCCTACACCTAAACTAAGTTTACTGAGCACATGAGTCATTCAACTAAAACATGTCTGTAGTTTAGAATATTTTCTTCACTTGGTCTATTACTATATTGACAACCGTCCAAGCACACTTCCTCCATTCCTCCTGTCCTTCCTTCCTTTCTCCCTAACTCCCTCCCTTCCTTCAAACCTTCCTTCATGTTCTGTAACCACTTTATTCATCCTATATGTTTTGAGTTTATTTATTATTCAGTTCAGATTGCAGAATTAAAAGTAATGTGTGAGAGAAAGGGTTAGGGAGAGTGATGAGAGAGAAAAAGAGAGAGAGAGAGAGGGCATGATGAGACAGAACGGCAGTAGAAGAATGAGTTCTCTGTTAATGTTCAGATGTTAATTAACTCATGAATTACATTTCATTACGCTTGATGGTTAGTGACGAGAGGCTCAGGAGCACTCTCATCTTTATCCGGAGCTGAAAACATCAATGCAGGTACATTCCTGGTAAATCTGCACTGCTGTTACTACATGCGTTTTTTTTTTTTATCCCTGCAACACAGCATAAGATGTACATTTACACATTTCTAATGAATTTTATTGAAGCTGCAACAGTAATTGGAAATAATTTCTTATAAAATTCTGATTGCAGATATTACATTTAAAATGATTAATTGAAAAATATTTAATCTGAACTTGGTATTGAAAGTTCTTGGTATATTGGTACATCAAAGTATATTGGATTATGGAAGTGGTATTGTCCATATAAGTGGTGGCAGCTGAGAGTGTGGGAGTGTGAAATAGAGAGAGAGAGAGAGAGAGAGAGAGAGAGAGAGAGAGAGATCAGTGCAGTTGAAACGATGCAGATGATAAGTATTGCATTGTATAATTTTGTTATTCCTGATTTATTACACACCAGAGTGCAGCTGTGTCTCTAATCAGAAGCGTGTTCATTTTCTACAACAACACAGCGCTGTCAACATAAATGACAGGATTATATTAATGCAATTGTCCTAACACACATGAACTTCTACGGCGGACACTCCAGATAAGAAGAGCTTTTTAACAAGGAAAAACGTATGGTTGACATGTTGTGGATTACTGTTAGGAGACATTCAGCAACAGTTTTAATGTGTTCATTGTCTTCTGGATAAAATTCCTCAGTCACAGGACAGCTTCAGGTGAAAAAAAAGAGAGAGGCTTGTAACTGTTTACAGCCAAAAGTTTATGGACATCTGACCATCACATCCATACAGCATTTGGCAGACATTTTTATCCAGAGTTCATCTCATTTATGCAGTTGAACAATTGAGGGTTCCGAGCCTTGTGCAGGGGCCCAGCAGTGGCAGTTTGTTGCTCCTGGGATTTGAACTCACAAGCTTCTGAATATTAGGAAAAAATTATAGAATTGTCAATTTTCCCCTTTCTATGGTGTTTGCAATAGAAACACGTTTTCTCTTTGTGAGAGTAAAATGCATTCTTGTGTTAATGTCAGAATGCATTCAAATAATAGACAATTCAAGTAAGTAAACTTTGATAACTCTACTACATATCACTGTGTTTTTTCTCACCAGAGAAAAAGGGAGTGCTTGTGTGTGTGTGTGTGTGTGTGTGTGTGTGTGTGTGTGTGTGTGTGTGTGTGTGTGTGGGTGGGTGGGTGGATGGGTGGTGGAGTCAGGGAAAGGAAGGGAGATGCATTGTGAATAAGCTCCAGCTATTCTCAACCCTTCCTCAGCCTGCAGTTCAGAGGGTTCACCGGTTTAGAACGGGAAATCTCAGAGTCACGCTCACACATACCCCATAAAATCGTCTAGAATCGTTTTTTTTTTTCAACTGCGCAGCTGAAATAGATATTTCAGTGCAACATTTCAAGAGAGTTGAACAGAGGAGGGTAAGATTATATAAATTGTGATAGACAAGCCGTTACCATGGAGGCCTTATCGCATCTGAACCCCTGCTGCCCACGCACGTGCTCCTTTCCTTCTCGCTTTCTCTTCGCTTCAACGCTTCCTCACTGATGCTGAAGCATTTGGCAGTAGGCAGAGAGATGCAGAGACGGTGTGGGAGTGTGTGGATGTGTGTGAGAGTGAGAGGAAGAAAGGAGAGTGAGAATGGTGAGAATGTGTGTACAGGGTTTCTGTGCGTTCTTGAAAGCTGCCTGTTCATGTTTTTCATATCTGCTTTATCTCGAGCCCTCTGTTGTCTTCCTGTGGATATAACGAGCCTCTGTCAGCACACACCCCACTTAACAGACACTTCCAAATGTGCAGGATTCAATCTGACTAACATTCAATGGGGCTAAAGACATTCTAAATTAAGTTATTCGATATTCCATGCAGACCCCAAGCTAGTTGTGCGAGATGATCTGTTATGCGTTCGGACTACTAAATTGAACTATTTACACAGTTGTTTTATGAGAAGTGAGCTTGGTCAGCAGCAACGGGAGCGCAGGAGCAGTAATATTTATATTCTGGTAAATTATATCACAATAATATTTTATTTATCTCAAATTTATTTTTATCTCAGATTTATATTCATCTCAGATTTATCTCATTTTGACATTAAATTTGGCATAAAACTTTCCAAGCAACTGATTTGATGTTAAGATTTTGTACAGAATTTATTTTATAAGCATTTTATTTTAATTTTGTGAGACATTAGATAAGAATCTCATCAACTCAGCTTTCCACTACTACTTGGATGGAAGTTTATTAAAAAAACCTAAATATTGTGATACAAAGCGTAACATAGAAATGTCAAGTACCATGATTGCTTTTTTGTCACTCGTCCATATGCTGCAGATAATGAATTTAAAGCATGAACTGTAAATATTAGGGATTTAATTAAATCTGAATACAGCATTCAGATGAAACATAACACAAAAATTGCATCATTTTTCCATTTTGCTGCTTTCTCAGTATTTTGCAATGTTTCCAGGGCACTCACTTTCTGTTTAAATCTGAATATTAAAAACAGTAAAAATACTTTAAGCACTAAAGACATACAGATTCATGTAATTAGGTTACTTACAGCCCTAATAAATATCGAGCTAACTTAAAGGAGTTTATATATCCATATGCTAATGTTTTATCCTTAATCCCACCCCAAAATAGCAGAAGCTCTTTTTTGGCCTAACCCAGTTACTAGTGGCCTCTGGAGTGATGGTGGACACGGGCGGCGCTCTGAACATCACACCAGCCTCATATCTGGAGCGCTGGGAGAAATGACATAGCACCTCTGCTGTTACATAACACAGGAACAATTGCAACAGTGTGGGAATGTGCCAACAATAATTATAAAATATACTTATTGTGCATCATACTGTTATCACTACCTGTGTGTTCAATATGCAGTCACAACTTCGTAACAAATGTCCTCCAAATTTCTGCTTCATCTCAATCATGAATGTTTGAAGGCATGATTGTTGCATTTATTAGTCTTCATTTACATTTAGGCATTTAGTAGCCACCTTTATCCAGAGTGACCTACATTTTTATTTCAATTTATACAACTGAACAATTGAGAGTTAAGGGCCTTGCTCAGGGGCCCAGCAGTGGCAACTTGGGATTTGAACTTACGACTTTTCAATCAGTAGTCCAACACCTTAACCACTAGGCCACGACATACCTTAACATACCACATCTTCACAAAGGCATTCCCATAAATCTGTGTGGAATCTATATGTAAATGTGGGTGAAATATCATTACATGGTACTGCAGACAGTTTCACAGTGACAGTAACATCAGTGCCACAATCAGAAAACACTGAAAGCTCGAAAATACATAAGAACCTAAACTTGATGGTATGTGCTGTTACATTCAATACTGCTTGATCAGGGCTGAATGCCTAAATCTAATTAAAGGTGTGTTATTTTCACGGCTCATACCGTAGTCCCTGCTGTAACATGAATGATAAACGGTTCTTATTAATGCACTTCTTCTAAGATGCTATTGTGTCGATAGTGACAGCTCATACAGTAACGTGCAGTAGAGGCGACACATTTGAACAAATTCTTTTAAATAAAGAATAAAACCTTTGACACTGTGATGTTTTTAGGAGACATTTACAGAACTTGTATGTACTCAGTTGTAACAGTAAAAGATTCCTGGTGCAGGAAAGAGAGTTTCTTTGTAAAGTGAGAGGATGCAGTTTCAGAAAGTGTGTGTGTGTGTTTGTGTGTGAGAGAGAGAGAGAGAGAGAGAGAGAGAGAGAGAGAGAGAGAGAGAGAGAGAGAGAGAGAGAGAGAGAGATGCTAGTGAGGGAATGACTGTTTATTGCGGTCATAACTTGTCTCTTAGACATTCCACAACTTTAAATCTAATTATTAAACTGTTATAAAGTTGTCTGCATCAATGTCCCACTACAAATCACTGTGGTCACTCCGGCCTTTGCTGATATATGAAATGCACCTCGCTGTGCACTTTACTCAGCAATTTGACAACGACACATCATACATTCTGTGTTAACATTTACTGAGTGGAACACACAATGAGAGAATCTAGCTCCTGTTATCACTTATTCTAACATTATAACAGCTGTTTTTCGTGAAGTTGGGAAGGCAAAAAATGCAACTTGTCCACAAAATGCTGACTGGTACTGTATAAAGCACTGGCCCTGGAGACTCCTTCCATTTATTCTATTTTTTTCTAATCCGGTTTCCATATTTTTTTTAGCTTTATGTTCCTACAACAGAACAGAGCCACTACCCCACAAATAAATCCATTTGGGGTTAGGGTTAGTTCATGCCCTAATAAACAAGCCAGAGGTGACTTAGGAAAGGGAAATCTCCTAGAGACCTTGAGGAAGAAACCTTGTGAAGAACCAGACTCAAAAGGGAATCCATCCTCAACTAAGTGAATCTGCATAGTGTGATCATAAATCATTCCCTTTTAACTCTGTACTATATGACCAAACAGTGCAATTGTGTCAGTAGGAAATATACATTTTCACCCGAATTCTGTCTTATTATCAACTGTTTGCACTCAAGTTGACCAGTTGAAGTTATCAACTTGAGTGCAAAACTATTTGTATCAATTGCAGTCCCAAGCCATCTTTAATTCAATTCAATTCAATTCACTGTATTTGTAAAACACTTAACAATGGACATTATCTCAAAGCAGCCTTACAGAACTTTATACATCTATCCCTAATCAGCAAGCCTGTGGGTGGGGACCTCATCCCCATTTGGGTGACACTGGACCGTAAATAAAGTAAATGTAAATAATGACCTTTCTACAAGAGTTTGTAGTCATGTGGAATTATGCAAACAAGAGCTCCTAAGGAACTAACATGTCAGCAACTTTTCTGAGTTCATTGTAGAAATAATCAAATCAATCAATCAATCTAAATGTATTTGTATAGCACTTTCAACACCATAACAATGGACCAAAGTGCTTTACATGTTAAAAATCATTATATATGTCATAAAAAGTATAATCATCAAACACATCAAACTAACAAAAAAATAAAAGTACAAAAAAAAAAAAAAATACCATACACAGTAACTCGGGAAAACATACCAATCATACAGCAAAAGCCTTAGAAAAAAGGAAAGTCTTCATTCATTCATTCATTCATTTTCTACCGCTTTATCCGAACTACCTCGGGTCACGGGGAGCCTGTCTCAGGCGTCCGTAGTGTGTGATTGCGTGAGTGAATGAGAGTGTGTGCCCTGCGATGGGTTGGCACTCCGTCCAGGGTGTATCCTGCCTTGATGCCCGATGACGCCTGAGGAAAGTCTTCAATTGTCCTTTAAAACTACCCAAAGACAGAGCCGATTTCAAAGAGCCCGTTCCATAACACAGGAGCTGCCATGGAGAATGCACGATCTCCACTCCTCCTCAACCGTGTTCGCGGAACAGACAACACCATATGCTCATTTGCTCTCAAAGAGCGAGAAGTTTTGTATATACAATAATTCCTTCTTGCCGAAGTCTTCAAATGTTCACTGATGAAGCCCCGTACAGAAAACTCACCAACTAAATGGCAGCTTTTGCAATCTTCATTGTATCCAAGTAGCTCCATGTACATAAATCTCGTGTATCTTTAGGCTGATTCTAAGGAATGAGATGCCAACCAAAGTTGGGCATCAGGATGGATCAAAAGTGATCAGGATCATTGGTATCTCAGGAGCAGCATGTGGAGCATGAACATTTAAGATTACAAGTCCCTTCTTATTACAGTCTCAATATAATATCAGCCAGCCCAAATTCTACACAAGCTTTAAAAACTGCCACCGTGATTCTGCTCCATCTAAATAAACTGCTGTACAACAAATACACAACTGAATGTGCAGCCATTTTCAGTTACAGTATTCAAAACTGTGAAAAGTTTAGACTATAGCTATATGCCTGTTGTATAGCACAACCCACACTGTCAGCTCTAGCACATACATATACTGCAGGACACACCTATGCAATCCGGGCCAAAGTTTTCACACACGTGTTTACATACTGTAGGAGTGCACTTTGAACCTTACTGGAGCCTCAAGGTTAGTATCGATCACGCTTACATAAATAAACGTATATCAGTGTCTGTGGTTAACTAAAAGACCAGTAATAAAATACATCAGAAACTTTCTCAGGGCCTACATCTAAGATGGTATGGTTTGGTATGGCTATCAGATCCTTTCTGTCTCATATCAGAAGCCAGGATATCGCACACTACAGAGTGATTCGATCAGCTGGTGTGTTAAAAGAAGATAAATATAAATCTTTGTAAGTGTGTGTGTGTTCTGCCTTAATCTAATAAGCATTAAACATAATCTACTTCCATACAATATGCCAGCAACCTTCTAATTGTAGTACATGTCCTAGTTTCCTCTTTTACATTCCCCTGAAGTCTCCAGCAAAAAAGTTACGTGCTTAATTTTAGCTTTCTGATGACCAATAACCACAGAGCAGCCTGACAACTTCAGAATAAAACTTCTACAACTCCATGTTGAATTCTTTCACCATGTTACAGAAAATGAATCAGGGATGTAGTTCAGTCCCTGCTTTCCAATGATGAGGTCCTGTGTTCAAGCCCAAACATCTCCCAAGCAGGTTTTTACAGTATTGAAAAACAGGGCAAACACAATCCCAGCAGTCTCTGCAGCTGATAGTGAAGCATTTCTCTTAGACCCTTACTATGGGAAGTGGTAAGTCCCAGAAAGTTGCAAGTTCAAATCCCAGGACCACCAATATGCCACTTCTGGGAATTTGAGCAAGGCTTTTAACCATCAGCTGCTGGGTTAAGATATAATTGTAAGTCGCTCTGCATAATGGCTACTGTTAAAGGTCATAAATGTAAATAATTGTGTCATTGCAAAGCCATGTTGTAGATCAGAGGTTGGCAACTATTAAAGGCCACAGTTCAATGGCTCCAATGCACGTTTTTTTCCCCAGCACTTCTGTAAACTGTTTACAGGATTTGCTTGTCGTAGACCAGTACCAGAGTGTTATTTATTATTCATCATCGCTTCTTAAGTGATTGGATAACTGAACACAAGGACATTCTGGTCTGTTAACACCAGTGACTCAGTGCCAGCACATCAGTCCTGACAAACTGATTTATGATAGATGCGCTAATGTTCTCATCACTATCACCTTCTGTTACGGTTTGACACATCTTAAAAGGTTCTTGTTGAGCTTCCTAAGAATCTATGCATCTATTTAGACATGTTTATTCATAAAAGTTCATAGCATATATTCTTTATTCACTAGTCGTGAGAACCAGACTAACCAGTCCTCCTAACTGATGGTACAGATGATAGTAACAGCAACATATGGATTCATATTTAGTTAAGTGCATTAATGCAGACCCTAATACATGAGCGGTTACAATGCAAACATATCTATTTCATGTCCTGTGTCCTTTTCCCTTCAGTGAATTGGCTTATGCAAATTTTCCGATGCTTTTCATCTCACTACAGTTAAGAAGTAAACACAACCAAACCACAATAATATGCACCCCATAACATTACTCCAAACCAGGACTCTACACAGTGTGTAGTGGGTAGTTTTTTTAATAAATATTAAAAAATATATATATATACACAATATGTCATAGACCTATGATACATTTCAACTAAGAGTTATGCAAAAAATGGATCATCCTTTTTGCCAATGCATGTTTTCTGAATAGTCTCTCATACATCTGTTCAGTGATGGGCAGGCAACACCACTGCAACGGCACAAATATCCTTCAAATAATAATCCTATAGGCTATACAAGTACGTATGAAAACGTGACAGCACTCACAGATGTTAGGAATCTCTTTATAAAGCCTTTCTGACACAAGATATATTCACACATATATTTTTTTATATGTTCAGACTCCTTTCCGTTCCTGCTAGCCAGATCGCGGGGATCCAGTTGGTTTTTGTATTGCAGATATATGACAGTTCTTAGTCATGGCGATGACGGTCCTCTAATCACATCCCTCTTTCTTGCTCAGCCTGAGGAGGCAGTTCTGCAGGCTATAGGCTGTCATTAGGGCTGTCATTCGAGGCACTGATATGCAAGCTTTGGGCCATCTGTGTGTGTGTGTGTGTGTGTGTGTGTGTGTGTGTGTGTATATGCTAAATGTAGCCAACAGAGTGGCAAAAAAGAGAGCAACCACTGCTATCGCTTCAAACTTTTTTTTTTTTTACCAAGGCAGGGCTTTGATTAGTCTTCACTGCAATTCTGTTTCTGTGTGTATGTGTGTGTTTGCGTGCGTGTGTGAGTGTGTGTGAGTGAGAGAGAGACTTTGAAAGTATCCTCCATTTAGTTATGTTATGTCGATTCTGCATAAGTTCCCTCTTGTCCCTCTTTGATATCTACACAGTCCTTTGGCTTCACTTCCAGCTTATTGTCTCTTCCCTTGCTTTCTATTCACCCTTCCTCTTCTTCATCCTCCCTGTTAAAGAGTGCTGGTTGCCATGTGAACGACTGCTATACCTAAAGGGAAGCTTCTTTGTAAAGGAGCATGCAAACATACAGCAGAACATACAGCTCTCAAACATCCCGGATAATAAATATGAGTCAGTAATGCAGAAATGCCTCCTACGTACGCACTAGAATGCATGAAGCAGACTAAGTGCATGCACACACACACACACACACACACACACACACACACACACACACATACATACACATATATATATATCTATATATATTACACACAAAACAACAGCAGCAAAACATGAGGCAACACAAATTTACATTGCGCATGGTCAGAGCAGCAGCCCTGAGGGCCCCCATACCATCTCAGGTGTGTGGGTATGAAAAGAGCGAGTGGGCACAAGAGAGAGGGGAGAGAGAGAGAGGGAGGGAGAGAGCGAGAGAGGGAGAGCTTTCCAATGGGAGGCCAATGAGTGGGCAGTCATTTCTTCCTAATCTCTCACTCTTTTTACAAGAAAAACAGTGTTTCTCCCACGCAGACCAATGCCACCACTTTCTCATGTACCACTTGTGTTTCTCCCTTTCTCCTGCCATCTAAAGCTCTCTAATAGCTCCTTCAGGAGCTTCAGGAGGGACGGTGTAAAAAGAAATCAGGGAAATATCAGTGTCAGGGATGTCACTGATATTTCCCTGATTTCTTTTTACACTGTCCCTGGTTTGTGTTCAGGTTACAGTTTGTGTGCGTTTTCGTTTGTTCTCCCAGCTTCCGCACGGGTTTACTCAATCTTCTGCCTCCCAAAAATGCAAGCTGGTGGAGGAGTTTGTGTGAGTGCATGGGCCAGAATAAAATGCTTACTTAAGAAGAAATGATCAATAGCAGATAAAAAAAAAAAAAAATGACCCATAAATCTGTAGAAGCTATTATGAATTAAATGAAACAAGTCTTGCCGTATAACGACATCACCCTGTCCTGGAATTCTTTTCCCGAACAGAACGGCTTGTCCTGTTTTTATACAACAATGATTTATCACCTTACACCATTTTTAATAGATTAATGAATGTTTAATCTTTAATCTGTTCCTGCTAACAGCTAGAAAGGGTCATTTCTTTATTTGAGTCTCTGTTTACTCTCTAGAAGTGAATTAAACAAACACAGCTCATGATACTGATCACACCTCTGTCCTAAACACGCTCCTGTTACAGAAACGTCTCACCTTTACAAAGCCATGACACATGAACTTCCCTCCACAATTCTCTAACAACTTTAGGCATCAGAGTCAGATGTGGGGGTGTGCACAATATGAAATGAAAAGCGGTCTGTGGTTTAGTGCAATATCCATTTTTATGTGGCACTGAATTCAAAGCTACTTTCCATCTGCTGTCATAAAAACACTTTAATCAACTCTATAAGCTTCACAGCCGCAGAAAAAAATCTGTTTTTAATTCCTCTGCATAAAGTAAAACATCTCCGGTGTTTACCACCAAGCTACTGAAAAAACCCCACAGATTTACAATTTAAAATGAAGTTCATTTGCAAACTGGTGAGTGTAGCACATAGAAAAGATCATCCTCACTGAAATACTGTGACTTTAGATAATACATGACCAACCAAGCACAATGTCACGAATAAACATATCCTTACAGTAAAGCTGCGTGCTATTTTATACATATACACAGAATACATCTAGCATGTTTGTTCCTTAGCTGTGTTTTCTAAACGCTTGTGTGTGGGTGTGTACACGTTAATTGCCGCTGTCAGAGACGGCGAGGACGTAGGGCTCATTCTCGCCCGGGTGAAAGCAACAAAATGGATTCTGTGTCACGACAGCTGACAGCAGCAGATACTGTGGAATACATACAGAGGGTAACAGAATAAGGCGTTTATGCATGTCAACTAAATAACACCCTAGAGATATTCAAGTCATTACAGTTCACACAGGTAATAATATTTAATCCTCGATTGTTGTTTAGGCCGCTTTGTGCGGACATGCCTCAGCCAGGACACACCCCTTACCACACAAGAGGTGTGAAAGAAAACAAACTGAGGCATAGCGGGAACAGCGGGGGAAAATCCATGTGCCAGTTTGTACTGAACGTTAATGTGGGAGATTTGTTTACCTGTCAGTGGTGCTAGAACTTTACCTTTTTTCCCTCCAAAGTTTCATTTTGAAGCCCTGTCCTGACATGCTGGGAAATGCCCTGTCCTTTTGTATCATTACTGTAAGGCAAAAAGTAAACATTACTGAAGAACAATGAATTAGTCAATCTCACTCAAGCTCAGAAACTTTGATGTTATCCCTTCAAAAGGGACTCAATCGACTCCTGGCTTGGTTAAATAAAAGTGATTAATGCTACATTGATACGTACAGCAACTTGCTGTGACAAAGCGGCTGGAGACTATTTATTTTCAATCAGAGCAGGCGGGGGACATGACCGACAGACTGTTGGCGACTTGATGTGGGTGGGTCCACTGAAGCAACAAAATAGAGAAAAGTTCAACTTTATGTGAATAAGGATTGACGGTGCAACAACTACTGATAGAGAGCAAGTGATCCGTGGCAATCTCGCTCAAGAATGGGTCATTTTAGTGGCAAGAAAATGCTAGTTGTGCTGCCCAATGATAAACATTGTTACTATGGCAACCAGTATTAGGATCTCCTCCTGATGACTCCATAGTACAGAGACTGGTGATTTTATATGTGAACGTAGATTGAGAGTTATCAGGCTGGAAGGTGAGAGCTGTAAAGTTGCATAATGAAAAAAATCCAACTTGTTTTTTTACCTTAACATTGGACTATTTTACGTGGTATCCTACGTTACCTAAAAATACTGGGATTTAAACTTCAGTGCTTTACTTATATCCAGCTCTTTTAGCATCTGATCTGTAAACTTTGTTCTAATAAATACTTTTCATATTTCTTGATAATATTGCTGAAATATTGTCCCTTAAAGCTTCAGCCATCGTCTGCACCGAGGACTACAGCTACACTGAATTTCTCCATATTATGACAATAAACACTGCTGGAAAATGGTGAATGAGAAAAGAAGGTCTTGCTCTTTTGGTTTTAACAGGGATACCTGACTGTTATATACCTTATGTGTGAGATGTTAGAGTGGTTTGCTAAGGCAGGTGTGAAACAAACTTCAAACCCATGCAATGTTGTTAATATCATGAGAACAGCAGCTGAAGATGACATGTGATTTTCTTTCCCATTGTGAAACGTGTCAGCAGTTCTTGGATACAGCAGTCACATGTTATAACATAAAACTGATGGCAAATCCTGTAATAGGGAGACAGGTGCAAAAATGTAATTTATCTTTGTACGATTAAAAATCTAGCCTAGTGATTGGAAAACAATTTAAAGACTTGCCAGTGTCTTAGAGGTAAGTTACGTTATCTTCATGATGTAAGATCATTACAACAAAACACACCAACCAATAATCCAAACATTCACTGCTCCACAGACAGTAGGTCAGACTGAGAGATTCAGTCTCAGATCCTGGCATTAAGTAGCCTAATCCAGGATTAGCAGCACTTATTCAAATGTTCTTAAACCTCTGGAATGACAGACAATACAACAAATAATCGGCAAACGCATCCAGAGAGGGAACAAACAGTCTGTTCAACCCTAAAATGTGGACAGTATTATAAAAAAATTAAATAAAATAAAACAATGGATACTAAATCCCATTCATCTTTAACATGAATTTATTGACAACAAGAAAATATTTATGCACAATTATTTTGTCCTTTTTTTTTTAATCATTAACTGCAATTAAGTGTAATCTTTTACCACATACCTGTGTTCAAATTCCATCTCGATAAGTAATAGTATTTTTATAACCTTGTAGGTTTTTCAGTTAAGCAAAAATTTAATTCATTCATTCATTCATTCATTCATTTTCTACCGCTTATCCGAACTACTCTCAGGCGTCATCGGGCATCAAGGCAGGATACACCCTGGACGGAGTGCCAACCCATCGCAGGGCACACACACACTCTCATTCACTCACGCAATCACAGACAATTTTACAATCAACCAATCCAAGATGCCAATCAACCTACCATGCATGTCTTTGGACTGGGTGAGGAAATCGGAATACCCGGAGGAAACCCCCGAAGCACGGGGAGAACATGCAAACTCCACACACACAAGGCGGAGGCGGGAATTGAATCCCGACCCTGGAGGTGTGAGGCGACCGTGCTAACCACTAAGCCACCGTGCCCCCATAATGCGATTCAAATAAATAAAAATAATTTAGAATGGTAATAAAAATTAGAAAGTGAGTTACTGCCCTGCCAACACACGGACACATCCAAACAGACAGCTGAGCAGCAACAGATTAGCAATGAACAAAATCAGAGGAGTTTCACAAGACATTAGAGAAGCAATTTGTAATCAACACTCAAGCCAACTACAGGGGGTTCAACAACAAAGAATTTCTCCAATATGGCTTTACATAATGTGCTTAACATGCAGCATACAGAAACAGGGTAGCTACTAGAAAAGTCCCTGCTAGAAACCTGGTGCCATCTGGAGTCACATTTTTTGAAAAGATGACAAAAAAGATCACAAATGACAGTGCCAATGGGCAAAGCGCAACTAAATAAATAAATAAATAAATAATGTGCTGCTATGGATGCCCAGCTGTATTTTGTTGTCAAAGACGTACAAAGCCTCGTTAGACAGAGCATAGTCATTTTCAAATACGCAAAAGATACGCATTTCAGTATATCAGAAATGTACAGAATATTTGCAGCTCACATTCACCATCTCCTAGCTACAGACAATTCAGCCCTCTGGTTTGCTACATAAAAACATAAAAAAAAGAATTCCAGCATTCAGTTAAAAGGGTCATGGATCTTGGCCTGGGCCAGAATTTTTCATTTCGGTGTATTACTAGTTGAATGCTTTAAAATAAAAATTTAATTGCTTGTAATTTATGCAACGGTAAACTAGAGAATAGAAAATGTGGTACGGTATTCAGGAGTATACCAGTGGCATAGAGCTAGAGATTTACATTCCTAGCAAGTATCTTGACATGACCTGACAAACATGTTGACAGCACTTGCATAAGAGCCCAGGTCAAAGCATGCGTTCAGAGGGTCACAGCGACCCCCAGAGAATGTGCTTATTGGAAAATTCCAACACATGATCGCTCTATTTTGAGTTGCCGGCTTTCAAAGTCCAGTAATCCCACGTCAGTTTCAACAGTTATCATTTGGAAAATAGTTTTATTCAGTGTATGCTGCATGCCTAAGTAAAACACATGCACTCACTCCATAATAGAGCCAGCCTTTTTTTCCTTTATTGTGTCACATCTACATATGTATGTATAAGTAAGTGTAATAATATGGTGTAGCAAAGGAAACTACTTAATCTTCCTCTAAACATGCAGCCCCTTTCCCACATACAGGCCCACATGCATGGCCATCGTTCTCAGGGTCCCACTGTTTCCATGGTTACATCTTCATAACACTTCACTGCACATGTGCGATTGGTGCTGCAGCACCACAACTGATGAGGATCCACACAGGCAAATAATCACTGACATAGCTCAAATATATATGAACATGTGTACATAATTACTGTAGATGAATTGTTGATAGGTGCAGTAAAGCTTCACTGGCACACAGACAGCTTTAACGGGAACATCACCCTGGAAAGCACCTCAGAGGAAAAATCGCCCGCATAACAAGCGAAATTCCCTCCTCCACCATAGTCAAATCAGTTTGCAGACAGGAAAGTCCCAGCTAAAAACAGAATTCTGCCTGCAATTCCCGCTAAAATCATTCAAAATGATCATTTCTCATCCAAAGCAAATACGTGGTACTTTAGGAGAGCATTCCCATTGCTGTGACAGCTAAACTGCTTTTAAATTGATGTTAAATAAAATGTGATTTTCACATGACTAAACTATTTTGGCGCAGCCAGTAACATGACCTGGGTGTCAAAATAAATAAATGACACCATGCCACATGTCACCTTATTTTCCTCTTATTCTTGTAGTTACTCATTTAGCATAATTTAGTGCAAATTAATATGTTTGTAAAGGTAACTGAGCAACGTGGACATAATGCAATGATATACGTAAAGACGCACAGATCTGACACCGAGTCCCGGTGTCAGGACTGGTGTTGGCCTGAAACGCTGAGTTGTTATTGGGTTTCATTTACAAAATATCGAAATCTGTGAACATGTATGATATGTGAAACACATCACTCCTCTGATATGCCACATAGTATCTTCTAGGATCACATCAGTATTTAGTGTCAATGGATAGTGAAGGTATTGATTTGGAAATGAAAAAAGTGTTATTGGTGCATATAGTAGTTTTCCAGTGGGGTTTGCATGTAAACTCGAGTGTTATTATGTAACCCAGTAGTACTGCAGTGAGGAATTAGAATTTGCTCTAAATGATCTAAAACCCTCAGGATGTAGTGTGACATTTCACATCATCTGGTCAGATATTATTCTGGGTTATACTTGGTCTGTCTTAGCAAACAGGTCAAATGACACAACAGCATGTTAATCTAGCACGTCACATGCTATTTACAACAATTAGTATATCACTTGCTTGTGCGCAGTTGTGCAATAGTTTGGGTTTTTGTTTTGGTCTTTTGTTTTTAATGTTACTTGTATAAAAAAAACGAAATAGCAGGCAAGTTTAGAGAATCTTGAAATACCGGGGATTTTGCTACGTTACCATCGTTCTCGCTGTAGCGGTGAGAATGGACAAGGAGCTTTATTGATGATTCATGTGCGGTACCTGTGCAGTTGCCGTAACGTTTCCCCGCCACGCTGTCCAGCAGCGCGAGAGCCAGGTTCTCCGGTGTGTCGGCGGGCAGCGGGGTCCAGCCGGTGTCCAGGCTAGCCTCGGAGCTCTGCTCGTCACTGGAGAGAGACGGGCTCCGGATATCAGTAGCGGCAGCTGACGGCCAGCACGGCGCTTCCTCGGTCTCGGGGCTGAAGACGTCTCCGCGTGCAGGGCCGCCCTCGGGCGAGCTCTCTCTAAAGAACGGCACGACGCGAGAGAGGCTGGCGCGTCGCCGAGCCGCGCTGGTGCCTGCCGCCGCTTTCTCTCCTCCGAAACCACCGGCCCGTGTCAGTGCGTTCGTCTGCTTCTTAAGGAACTTTTCAAGAGGCTTCATTCCGGCCGGCATTTTGATAAGGGTAGCACGTATAAGAGCCCTGCGTCGATCCTGACCGATAATAAATACAGCAATACGGGCGGCGATAATAAAACCGTGCGCGTTTACATTGTAGCGCAGTTAGTTACAATGAAACAAACAAAAAAAAAACCCCACAAGTGCTGTTCACACTCCCTGTTGTTATTGGGTCAAGAAAACGAAGCCATCAGTAAATTTGCTTGTGGAAGAATCAAGTCTCAGTCCGCACACTGAAGGAGACCCACGAGTCTGAGGGCCAGTTGCTCCCTCCCTGTCTTGTCCTCTGCAGTCGTGCAGGTCGTGTAGGAGAGGCGGGTAATTCTCACTCACTGCATATAAACACAAGACATGTCAGGTTCAAGCATAGCTGCAAATATCTTGAGTTCTCTGTTGAATGGAGATGAAGCGTGGGCTACAAATACGGCGCCGTGTCTTTTCCTGTCAGGATGCAGAACGGTGACACAAATAGTCGCGCTGTGGCTGCGGGTGAACGGACTGTATACCGCCTTCACCGAGCGGCTTCCACTTGTACTAGGACTGATTAAACAAAGCCCTCATGCACATTCCGCCCTTTGCTTTTTCTCCTCTCAGTCCTCTTCGGTGTGAAGACGGTGAACGGTGCTTTCTCTCGTGCCTACATGCAGTATACACACCCAACGGGGGTGGGTGTGTGTGTGAGTGTGTGTGCGTGTGAGTGTGTGTTGTAAGGCTACAGAGCTCCGTTTCGTTCCTCCTACACCTCCTCCTCCTTTGCGGTTGTACGGAGGAGCTTCTGTTTGCTTGGACTCTCCCCCAACCGTCAAACTATGAACACGTGATTCACCACGTGACCAAGAGCGCGCAGAACAGGTAAAACACGCTGCTTAAATACCCTGACGATCTATTTTCATAATAGGCTTATTATTATTATTATTATTATTATTATTATTATTATTATTATTATTATTATTATTATTAACCATACATTAAGAAGCTTCTGTACTTTTGTGAATTCAAATGAGAAACAATTAACAATGAAAAATAGATGGTATATAATTAAGCACATAGTATTCTAAAGAAAAAATAGTCACCTATAGGTCCAAAATGTTGGTGGACACCTGACCATGACACGCAAATGATTTTTGAGCATCCTGTCTTCTAGAAAGCTTTTTCACTTAAGAGTGTGGTTATGGGATTTGCTCATACAGTTAAATGAGCATTGGTGAGGTCAGGTACTGGTGTGGGGTGAGGAGGTCTGAGGTACAGTCCACACTCCAAACGTGTTCAGTGGGAATGAGGTAAGGGCTCTGTGCAAGCCATTCAAGCCATTCAACTCTAACCTGTCTTCCTAGAACAAGTCTTCATAGACCTTGCTTTTTGTCATGCTGGAACCAGTTTGGATCTGGCCCCCGAGCTCCGGTGAAGGAAAACTGCAAAATGCTATATATAAGTATATAACGGCATCCTATAAAATTGTTAACTTCTAACTTTGCTGGAATAATTTGATGAAAGCCTGCATATGGGTGTGATGGTAAGATGTGCAGAAACATTTGGTATAAAATAATGTGTATTTTTTAGTTAATTAGCTATTTATAAATTGATCATACATGGTCATACTGAAAAGTTAAGACTTTGTATTTTCTGTGAAATCCAAATGTTCTAAATGAAAAAAAGTTAACAAGCCAAATGAATATGATTCCATCTTTAAATCTAAAATTTGCCTTCTGAGTCTCATGTAATAGTTGAGTGGTAAATGAAAGCTCAGTTTAATCCATAAAGAAGATGCACTGCTATATTGCACGATGGCAGTGCTATGATCTATTGATACTTAGAGATTTTAAGGTAACTGGAAGAGGGACAATATCAGTTACATATACACAAACCTAAATTAGCACAAAATTACTTTTTTTTTTTCCACTGTCCCACTAAAAATGTACAAAATACACACACATCATGCAATGTTTTTGAAATTGCAACTTGTGTAAAAAAACACTCTGCTCACACATACAGTATTAAGATTTTGAGCATAAGTTGTTTCCATGGAGATACTGTTATAATCGTACAAGTTATAATCACTGTAGTTATAATTATGATATGGATGTTCTTCTTCTTTCTGCTGCTTGTATGTCTGCATATTTGATTTATCAATGGTTTTACGATATATGTTTCTTAACACTTAACTGTAACACTTGCCACAGTCGCCTCAGTCACCTCAGGCTTTCACATCGGGGATAAACACAAACACATTTAAATATAAGTCTAATATTAATATTGAATTTTTGTATAGTAGTAATCTTTATATTAACTTTTTATTTTATGTGTATGATCTGTAAAGCTGCTTTGAGACAATTGTAAAAAGTGCTATACAAATAAATTTGAATTTGAACTAACTATTGTTAGTTAGCAACGCTATTGCGAATGCCAGGTCTTCTTAGTTATCGCAAAGAATTTAAAACCTTTAAATTTCCATTAAAGCATGAATATGAAATTGTTTCCAAAAACTGATAGTGTTAGACAGAGTACAGTTGAAACAATTTTTTGGTTAACAGTTTTTTTCTATTCAACATTTGTTTAACACATTCTGTTTGATACTGATTATGAGTGTAAGAGTGTAACTTCCAAAGAAGCACAATGCAGAACACTGTATGTTGTACCAGTTTATTTTATATTTGTAGAAAAATTATTAATGTAACTAAACAATATTACATACAATTGTTTAGTATATATTTCAATTATTAAGTTGTTTTAGGTCTGTTCACATAGGAATTGAATAATAGAATATTGAATATTATAAAAATATAATTTAGCTATAAATAATATTTCAACATGTTAACACACTGTGGTACTTTCCATAGACTATATATGATGACAACAATAAATGTTTAGTTGTACAATCAAGTTCAAGATGAAGTTTTTTTTATGGTTTTAAAAAATATAAAAATGTCTTTTACTGATGCTTTCATTGCTGGTTTGTGCACAATAAATCTTCACACATTAGACATTTTATGAAAATGTGTCACAACTGTCTTCCTGTTACATGCGTACTTAGGACTCGTTTTCTGTATAATCAGAAGAGCTGTTAATTATTGAGAGACAATGTCATGATTCAGAATATCTTCTGTGTACATCTTCATCACACACAGATAGGCTCTTATAATAAGATCTCTAGTCTTGAGAGGTTTCTGTGAAACCTGTCATTATTCGCAGCTGGCCCAGTTGGAGGATGCCAAAATGAATTAATAATGATGTGATTTCGTCACTGGATCCACTGCCTGATGCATGGTCAAACATTCAGCTGCATAATAACTAGCAGCCTGGTGGGTAACCTGATAATTGGTGTTAGGTTGCTAGCTCAACTCAGATCATCATTATAGGCTTCCTCTGAAACTGATCCAGATTAAAACCCCTAATTAAAGTCACAGACATTATGTATGATATTTTGTATTTCTCTAAGTACTCCAAAACTCAGAAAAGTTTTTGGGTAAATAAAAATAACAGCCATATTTTACATTTACATTTACATTTACAGCATTTGGCAGACGCCCTTATCCAGAGTGACGTACAAAAGTGCTTAAGTCTCTATCATTGTATAAATTAACTCTGTCACAAGTTCACTAAGTCATATATTTAAGATACCATGAGTCTAAAACACTGTTCAAAGTTGTTGTTTTTTTTGTTTGTTTGTTTGTTTTTTAAATATACATACATGCAACAAACAGGGAAGGAAGTGCTAGTTGAATTTTATGATGGAGATGGAGATTGACAGCTTTCATTTAAATCCATAATTAATGTAGTTATGTAATAACTTTGGGGGATAGATCACATAAGATACTCCACCTCACGTTCTTTACTTCCTATCCTTAACATCCATTTCTTATTACTCTTTGTTTTGCACACAACCTCCCTGTCTCCTCAACCACCTGTTCAGTAGGGATCAAGCCTGAAGGTCCAACATCCAGTTCCTCCGGATTTCTTTTCTTCAGTCAATACCTATATGTCTGTTGGAGTGGTTGCAGTTTTTAATTTAAGTATTTAATTTTTAAATCTAATTTTCAAAGAAGTTGTTCAATTTAAGCAAACAATTTTAATTATTGCAAATTGCTGGGGAATAAGAGGAACAAAACCCTTTGGTTGTGATGTAATAATTTTTCTAGAGTTGTTAAGTAGTGTTCATGTTGAAAAACATTTTTGTGACAAATCCATTACGTGACATTTGTCATGCTGGGGATGTCAGTAAAAATCTAGCAAAACAAGTTAAAACTGAAGTCACATACGTCATCCGTACTAATACAGGAAGTGTGTAATTTCCTGTCAGACCTTTAAAATCTGAGTTCATATCTATTGCAGTTTTTGATGGAAGATGTAGACATTCAAATGTAAAGAAGTATTAGTGTTTTTTTACATTTATAGAATTTAGCAGACACTGTTTGTTATCCAGAGTGTCTTACACCGATCTCATTTATACAGTGGCAGCTTGATGGCCTTGGGATTCGAACTTTCAACTATCCAATCAATGATATATTACCATTCCAAAATTCACTATAACTCCTGTTAGACTTGGAAAGACTTGTACACGTTATAGTGTACATCTCTAAAATTGTAGGTTTTCCACACAATATCTTTATTAGTTACATTTTTCTCTTTACTTTTTCCATTTCTGAGCACAAAGCATGTCCAAATTCAATCACAGACATCCTCTGATGCTGCAAGTGCTCTGTAAGAACACCAGTAGTTAATTGTGAGATTTATTTGGAATCAATACTGATGAACTAATTGCCCAAACCATATTAAAAAGTTATGTTACATATTAAAGCCTCTTTCTCTGAGAATTCCCCTCTGTCACCATGGAAATAATGCTGACACGTTTACGTAAAAAGGTGTTGCACAGCGCCCCAAGTCTGCAGACGGTCGCTGGTTACTGTTCTAAAATAAGCCTGTGCTGTGGTTTCTTTTTTGACACATTCGTCCACACGTATACTCCCTCTCACTCTCACCACATGATCTATTTCTCTTTTCTAATCATATGTTCCATCTTTTTCTTCAGTTTTTTTCTTAGAAATCTTGTCTGCCATTCACAGTCAAATTTTCTTAGAAAAAATGTCTGCCATTCACAGTATATGCAGTTCACTCAGACAATTCTGTCTCATATGTCATGTGACAATTTAGGTCATATTAAGGTTGTTAGAAGTTGTGATTGTAGTGTTACAGTTACAACAGAGTCCTATTATAATGGGATATATGTGTAATTCCAGGCATCAGAAGAGCAAAATCAGGAATTTTACAAATAATCATTTTTTTGTTTCGTGGTTTGAATTGAATTATTTAATATATTTGTGATATATAGGACTTGCAAATTTTAAATATACAATCTAAAATCACATACATTTTAAAAATTTAAATATAACAGAAGACCATTATAACACCTTTTTTTGACCTTTGGAGATTGCCCTTGTTCAGAGCAACTTACATTTTTATCTCATATTATTCTGTGGGTTAATGGGCTTGTGCAGAGGCCCAACACAACAGCTTGGTGGAATTCAAGTTCACATTCTGATCATTAGTCCAACAAAAAAAATCTCTAAATATACAAACTCTTACTAAGTGACTAGTTACTGCAGCATAAATTTGGTGAGCGTGAGAAAAAGCTGTTGCTGCTTATTCCATTTATTCATTATTATATCAATGTGTAAATTGTACAAATGTCAACTCACTGAAACATGTTACGAATGGCTGTTAGTTTTGACTTCTTCTGATGGACCCTTTAGAGTTCTCACCGTGTAGCCTATAAGAGGTAGTAGGGCCTTTACTTCAAAATGGACAAAACCCTAGGACTTGCTAGTCTGATTATTTCTAGTCTATGTTAAAGCTTTTTTTCTTGTTTAATGTTTGCTCTTTTGTGTAGAGAAATTCTACTAATCCTCAGTTTCAGAATCGTTTGCCAAATCCTGTGTGGTCTGAGAAACGTGGAGTGATGTACTGTTATTTACTTGACATTTCACAGTCATATTGCATATTAAGGATGTTCTAGTGGGCTGTCTTCAGTCAGATAACTGCTCTATGTTTAAATAGTAACACCCATTACACCATCCACACTCAGGTCTGTCTCACTCTGGAAACTCCACTTGACATTTTATAGAAAGGGCATTTGAGTTATGACACTGTAGGTGTTATTATAGGCACTTGAATTGAACAGTGCTTTTGGGGTTTCATCTCAAACACAGGTATCCCGACGTCAATGTGCTAGCACCAGAGAGCAGCTGTCAGTACAACAGTTTAATCTTTAGGCTCTCTGGTGCTAAAAATGTTTATTATTATTATTCTAGCAACTGTATTTTTTGTCTAAAAACATTTTCTTACCACTGAGAATGGTTTTACTTTGGAAATAAATTGATTGCAGTTGGTCTTAATGATGCCCCACTACCCATGAGTAATGACTGAGTAATTAATTCCATTTTAGAGGTGACTGTTGTGTAGATCTCAGTCAAAAGGAAAACAAGTCAGAGCTGCTTTACATATCACTGAGCCATTCTCTTGACAAATGCGTAACATTATCTCAGCCTGTACTGAATGTGACTCCCGATGATGTGTATGCATGGCTACAGAGACACCCCAACACCACCAACCCACACACACAAACACACACACAGATGACGCACAACTTGCCATGGCCCTGGAGTGACATGCTGGATTATGCATCTGTACTGATTCACTGCAAGAACACACACACACACACACACACACACACACACACACACACACACACACACACACACACACACACACACACATCCCCTGCTGTCACAATGCTGTGCCTTTTTTTGCCATGCCAGTCACCAAAGGCACTCACAGTCAAGTACACAATACATTTAGACATATGACATATATTAGACTGTGGAACTAATGAAACAAACAAATTGGATTTTGGTAAAAAATATATTTGAAGAATAATTGGTTGGAAAGTGATTTCTTAATTTAGTGTGATAAATTCATTTGATTTCAAAAAGATACTTGATCTCTTATAAGACAGAAGAAAGAAAAATTCCATTTATTATTTAAGAAAGAAAGCTTTTCCCAATTCTGTGAAAAATCAAAAGTGAATTTCCAATTCTAAACATGTCTCATACATTTTTCTAACATAGACATACTATATATATATATATATATATATATATATATATATATATATATATACGTATATGTGTATGTATATATATATATATATATATATATATATATATATATATACATACACATATACGTATATATATATATATATATATATATATATATATATATATATATATATATATATATATATATATATAAACAGATTTCCACATTGCTATAGTGCACAGAGTTTTGTATTCACTTAGATTTATGAAATATATATATATATATATATATATATATATATATATATATATATATATATATATATATGTATTCACTTAGATATATGAAATGATCAAAAGAAAAGCGAAAGACTGAATGTGCATTTTGAGAACAGAATTTATGTCCACACCCCATGGTTCTGAAGCACAAAAGTACTGGGCAAATATAATGAAAGTAAAACAGTGCTTTATCTGCTCATCTCTGTACTTTTCCTCTGTTTGTCATCTGGCCTTTTTGTTGTGGTGCAGTCTTTGTTGGGTTGTAGGTTTTTCGAGGCTTTCTTTCACGTCTCTTGTCATTAAATGTTAACAAGTACAGCTGTACTCTGAATACACTACATATCCCAGCTATTTCTTTTGGAAGATGTTTAAAGTAGCTGCTTCTGTTATGTGGATGATGAGTGCTGCAAGAATATTCAGTTACAGAGACAAAGTATGTTTCAAGATGTTTTCTGCTTACCACAGTTGTAAAGAGTGGTTATTTGAGTTATCATAGCCTTCCTGTCTTAAACTAATCTTTCAGTTCCCTGATCCTTTTTTGATTTTTCACACATTTTACACATTGTTTTTGTGCATGTTCCTAATAAATTGTCACACAGTAAGGTATTAATATAAATGAACTATTTAATTTTTAATGGGAATATATACCCTTTATATTATAAAAGGGTGCTTAAAGTGTTCTGCACACAAATCGGTCTAACCCATATGCAACCACACTTGTCTGATCAATCCAGAAGCCACTCTTTTATACACAAAGACAGAGAATAATGACTCGGGCCTTGGTGTTGGTTTCAGCATCAGCGTTCTGTTTTCATTTAGTTCGTGTGTATGTGTGTGGGGGGGCTGTCCTGCTCATAAGGAGATTACCTTTAACACTTCAAACAGCCTCAGCTACAGCTCTGTGATGTATGGAGCTCTCACCCCATCTCTATCTCCACCCACATGCACAGCACAAGCCAAACACATTATACTCACAGCTCAGAGAAATCCTCAAAAACATTGCTCCCTATAGCTCAGAATAATTGTCTACCACCATGTGTTCTATCCATAGATAATATTTTCAAAAAAGTGCTTAAACTAGATTATGTTTCATGTCATCCTGGGGCATATCAAATAATTCAGCTCAGCATCATTTGAGAAGTGTCATCACTAATTGGTTGGTTGATGGATGTCTTAATATAGACTGTATTAGGGAAAGACTTGAACCATATAAGATCTGTTCATTTACTGTACAGACAGACTTGTCTACAGACAGACGAATCAGACAAAACACAATTCGTCTGCAGCGCTCAGAGGATAATCATAGATAAATGAATGTGCAGGTAATGAAATATAATAGAGTGGAAAACAGTGGGAAACTCATTCAGGCTCTTCTTTTTTTTTTAAACATTTTTTATATTTTAGCTTTATAGATGTTCTTGATCTTTACATATAATAATACTATGAAGAAAAAAACATTCAATGTGTTTTGAATCATTTAATCTGCATTACTAGAGAAAATATGATTACATCTAAAGACAACAGATCTACATTAAATACAGATATCCTACACCACCTAGTCAGAGGATGCTAATGTGTTTTCTATAACACATATGGCTTGTATAATATTGTGTCAGAATTATATTAATGCATTATTCAAATACATCATTGTTTCTATAGTAACAATCTACACAGAGACTTGTTTGGCAGATGCTCCAATTGCTCTAATGAATTTTAAATGTGAAATCATTGTTATATTAAAGCTTTCTGTATAGAGATGTTTATTTTGCTTTTTTAGAAGGAGTCTCCAGTGTCATGACGCCTAGAAGTCTTTTTTTCATGATAAATGATTTCTGAACCAGATACAAAATGTAAAGACCAAGAACACGGGGAACACAGTTTTCAAAAAAATCATTTTATTAGTTGAAGAAAATGTTTTACGAAACATCTATATAACGATTGTGAAAAAGCACAATCCCTAAAATGTTATAACTGGTGGTGCCAACTTCTACCAGAATGTCTGGAGATCAGTCTTTTACATTGCTGTGGAGGAATTTTGGCCCGCTCTTCTTTGCAGGATTGCTTTCATTAAGCCACATTGATGGGCTTTCAAGCATGAACTGCCTGTTTAAGGGCCTGCCACAGCATCTCAATTGAGTTCAAGTCAGGACTTTGACTAGGCAACTCTAAAAGCTTTAATTTTGTTTCTTTTGAGTCATTCAGGGTTGAACGTGCTCCTGTGCCTCAGATCGTTGTATTGCTGTGTAAGTCCATTATACTTGAGCTTCAGAAATTTCTGGTAGACAGCGGAATTATGGCAAGTCACCCAAGCAACAACATTGTTTCCCCACTGTATCACAAAACCACCACCAGCATGTTTCACTGTTGGTATTATGTTCTTATACTGGAATGCTGTTTTAGCTTTATGATAGATGGAAGACTTATAATGTATAATGCATGTATGTTCTTCTTGGTTAGGTATGGTTTTTGCCCTCCATTGCTTTCCCATGGACACCATTTTTCCCAGTCTCTTTCTATTGATGGAATCCAATTAAGTGACAAGAAAATATTGACATTTCAGAAGGATTTTTTTCTGCCACCGTCTATAGAAAATATTTCATTCTACATTTAACTACTTAAATTGTTAGTCTCAGTTTTTAGCCAGTATTGATATTTTACAGCTGCATTGAAAAAGGGTTATATGGTCATATTATATGGTCATTTTCTTATGTGCACAATTATAGTTTTAGCCTGTACGGAACCGTTCAAATCAAACATGTTACACAAAAATGTGAAATGTAAGTGACTTTGTGAAAGAGAAATGTCTGATTAAAGGCCCCTGATGGTTTTTATGCAGATTACAGGCTTTTGGCACACGTTTTGGATGTCACTGAACATGAGAACATCTGTGTTCATGCAGCACACATGGTTTATCCTGATCATTTGTCTCCTTTGGTGGTGGGTTTCAAACAACAACCATGAATCACAGGCGAGTCTAATGACTGTCAAATGCACACACATACACACACACACACACACACACACACACACACACACACACACACACACACAGAAACACATAGAAACCCACAGAACACATACACATGCTAAGAGTCTGGGGGATGGGATGGGGCAACACAGTGATATCATCCTTGGTGGCAGGCTGCTTTGTTTGATCAGTGTTGCCTTGTGACAACGCTGGAGGGGTCAGCACCACCTCGCCCCTGTGCCTCCCTGCAGGGTAACAATAACAGAGCGAGGGAGCCAGTTAAATATGCAAGAACCAGCATTGTCACTCATTAGAAATGCAGCGTTGATAGAGATGCTGAAAGAAAGCTGCCTAATTGGACTTCTTGAGCTTTTAAATGAGAGTCTGAACCGGGCCCAAAACCATTCAGTATTCAGGGCTTTGGACTGACTGATCTGAATCTTCATTTATTCCACAGAAATACTGAAGGGGAAATTCATTTTAGTTGGTTCAAGATTGGTCTTAAAGTGTGATTTTTAAAAAAGATGATCATCTCCAGCATTCAAGATTTAATGTCTTGGTTGGAATGTTCAATTAACAATATTTGGGTTTAGTCCAAAACTAAGTGTGATTACTTTGTTACTATTTATTTTACAATTTATGGCTTGTGCCTGGAGAGCTGGCTCCTTGATTTACATCTTAGAGGCAGAAAGGACGGCTAGATCATAAACACGGATAGAGTTGCCTGAGGCATGAATGCTTCAAAAGACTCACAATGACAGCTTCATAAGCAATTGTCTCCAGGATTATATGAAAAACAAAAACTGATCCTGTATCTGATAGATGTGATGTGTTTGACCCCAGGTCTTGTAGAGTCATACATTACACAAAGCACTCAGGCAAACCTGCACAGCTAACATGCTTCACATATCACTGTGTGCAGTCACACAGATTAGAGTACATGCGCATCTCGTCTGCTTGAACATATGGATTCTAGGAGGGTTTCAATCTTCTAGTTCATTTTTAAATGTCTAGTAGTTGCAATGCAAGGCAAGCAGAATGTTAGACACACATCGAAGTGTATATTGAAACAATACCATCAATACCAGTACCACAATTCCATCAACGAGAAACTCATGAAAGATATTTTTTGCAAAATGCCCACTTGTCATCTTGTTCAAAAGTCTATAGAGACAAGGTGTGGTAGGTATAGAGAAAATTAAGTGAGTTCAATTTGAAACTGAATCGCAATACAAGGTAGATGACAAAGAGGCGAGAGCCTTTGTAGAAAAGAAAAGACACTGCTGAAAAAAAAAGGGATGACAGATCTGAGAACATGATGCCAAAGAAACCAGCATGAAAAAGTGCCAGCCCAAGAGCGGTTGAGACAGGAACACAGTTCTGGATGCACTGTAAGTGTGAAATCTCCTTTAGCCAGACAGGAAATTGAAGAATTAAGTGTGACAGGAGTTTTTTTTATTATTACATAACAAACTTGGATCGCATTTCAAACTCCCTCACTAGGCATTGCTACAGGCCTGTCAGTCAAAATGCTTCACAAGTGCATTGCACCTAAAGTGAGAACAGTGCATGATGTACACACACGTCGCAAGGAAGCTCAGCCATAACAACCACGGCAGCATCGGCGTCACCTCCAGCTGCTACATTCATGAATATTCATGGCCGTGCTCAAGCTTTTTTTCTGCCTGATTGGTCAAGGAGATCATTTTCACACCGCTTGACCATTGTGCCACTTCCCAGTAGGTCTCTCTGTAAGTCAGATGAATATTCATTATGGTATTCTGCTTTTCTTTGAATAGACATTTGTGTTGCTGAAGAAAGATGCTTGGCCCCAGAGGCCCATTCTGTCAAAAACAAAAAAAGCAGAGGATATGTAACTCAGCAAGAGGGCTGAAGTTATGGTTCTGGCAATGATGAGGCCATTTCTGCTATTCTTCAAAGGTTACTGCAGAAATCTTGTTATCTGCTGTGCTTGCCTGCATAGCTTATGGTGCATGACACAGAGGAACTGACAATGTCAAAACTTCTAGAGGAACTCTAATTGTGGCAAATCGGACCGCCAAGCAGATCAAGCAGTCTTCACATGCCTGTCAATCATGTTGCTTGTCCATTCAGGAACCCCCTCTTCCTGTAGAGTTCTAGCCTAGGCACTACACATACATGTTTATTGGCATGGCTTGGAAGAGAAGGTTGGTAGAAAGATCTACAGAGTTTTTAGAAATTTGCAATGTTCCATCAGCTTCACCCGACTTCCTCCAGCACTACCATGCTTTAGGTGCTGATTATAGACACATCAGCAGCACCTCCAAGTGGCCATATAGTTTCTCACATTAACAGCCATGTAACATTTTATGTAAATTAAAGATGATAAATAATAAATCACCATTGATGTGGTGAACATGAAAAATGAAGACTAATCACTAGCTTATACTTATATATGTGGCTCAATGCTTACAGCTGTGTTATCAGAATTCTGTTGTAATGTTTGTGCCAAAGAATTTTTCTTAGAAATATCCG
Source organism: Tachysurus fulvidraco (assembly GCF_022655615.1). Classification (NCBI taxonomy): domain Eukaryota; kingdom Metazoa; phylum Chordata; class Actinopteri; order Siluriformes; family Bagridae; genus Tachysurus; species Tachysurus fulvidraco. The sequence goes on along the minus strand of NC_062532.1, from coordinate 15,359,915 downwards.
AGTTATCATTAATGATGCAAATAGTGTTTAAGAATACTTTTACAAAATTCTGAGCTTTTTCTCACAAACTGACATTGACTAACTTTTTTTTTTTTTTTTTTTGGTGGGGGCTGTGGTGGTGTCATTCACAGGAACACCTTCTCATAAGATTCACCAGACTGGTCCATAAGCTCATAACCAGCTTCTCCCCAAGCCAGAACAGCAGCTCATAGCCATCTTCATCAAGCTGGAGTATGCAAACTGTGTGCCTAATTATTATGAAAAATGTTGCCATCTGCTCAATGTTGGCATGACCATGATAATATAACAATCAAAAGAAAACCTTGTCTAACACTCCTGGTGCCAGAAGCACTGGCAATGGTTAGTGAAGCCAGGCTCCGTCTGCTGATCACTTTTCTTTCCAAAAGAGCGCACATGCTCTCTCTCTCTCTCTGACACACACACAGCATTACACATGGGTTTTGTTTAATAGTTCTTCTGACAAAAATGCTCCACGAAAAAAAAAATTCAAATAAATCAAATAAAAAAAAATAATCAAAAAATCACTTTTGAACATTTAAACATGTACAAGCCCGTCACAGTGTTGGCAGGTCTAGTCGATGGGAGCAGATATGTCAAACCAATGCAATTTTTTAAGGCATAGAAAGTAACATCACAAATCATCTTATACACAACATCTAAACAACACTGAGAACGTAAGAGAACTTCAGTTATACTTGCAGGCTATCAGGAGCAGATGATAAAGGGAACCATTTTAAAGAAGTAACCCATCACACAGTCCTGTGGAGGTGCTTGGTACACAACCCTAAGAGGTGTTTGGAACACAGCCCCTGGAGCTCACCTAGAATTACTTTCACAAAGAAATGCAGCTATGTGCTCATGCATGCCTGTACAGTGCTCCTATAAGGAAAAGACCTCTTGTAATTACCACATCTAGAAATTAAAAAGCTGTTGATACGATTGATAATTGCAAGTTAATTACCAGTTAATCAGACAACAAATAATGGCTAGGAATCCCTGCTGACTTTGTTCAAGGTGACAATATTTCACTAGTAACTAAAGTTTAAGGTATTACTGCTTAAACCACAGGCTTCAATAATACATTTATTCTATATACACATACACTAGAAAGCCATCACCAAGCAGTAGCACTATCAAGTATGTCAGTTTCAGGCAAAGTGAATAGTTCTAGGCTTCTGTGGATTTTTCCCCCAGATCATCACAGCACAAAGTGCACCGTTATGTGGTTGAGTGATCATCACGCAGAACACACTACCGAGTCAAAATCATCTCAACCTGAAACTGTTATTACAGTATTGTATTTAACACAGAACAAAGTCAAAGATACAGAGATCAGGCATATGCCATTGATGTGGGGAAGAGTGAAAAGATCACACTTCACTACACACAAGAGACTAGCACCTTTACAGAAACTATACTGCTTGAGCATTTGCAAATCAGCACTGTCTGGGTTAAGTTTAAGTAAGTAGGGTTTTTTTATGCATTAGAAACTATGAGCAGACCACTATTTTAAAAAAGAAAAACCCACATGAACTCCAATAATACCTGCTATTAGAACAGTCATATATATATATAATATATATGTAAGTCACTGCCTATCCGTCAGCCCTTAAAGGTGCACCATCAAATATTTCTGCTTAAATGTGCACCGTGTCGAGCAGAGAAAAGGAGTCTCTTTTCAGTCGTCAGCATTTACAGACAAAATTTTTGGTCAATTAGTTAATCCACTGGTATGGATCACACCATGCTGCAGCTCAACACGTCCTGCCCTCAATGACCAGTCTGGAAACTGCACTATAGCTGAAACATATTGCCTTAAATGTAGTTACTAATAAACATTTCACAGATATAGCGTTGGGGGATGATGAAGAAAAACAGGGATGCATAGACTGCCAGGCCAAAAAAAGTGCCTTCTAATGCTGAATGTGAATATTAAACTGAAGATGCTACATGCATATATTTAAATTCTATGGTAAATGAGAGTCTTAACATGTTACTGTATGATGCTGACCTGTTTTCATGTTCCATTCTTCAACACACAAAATGGGTTAAAATTCCACCAGATAATTATCATACAAGTCTAATTTGAAACAAATATGTATTAGGCTATTACTTGCAAACAGTGAGCTAAATAGCCTGCACTAAATGAAACGTTTGCATAACATGCTGCACTAAATGAAACGTTTGCAATCACATTCATCTGCCTTTTCCATCCAAAAAAAAAAAAAACGGCCTTGATTATGAATACAAAACATTTATTTATGATGATTATGATGGTGAGTAATAGCAGCGAAACCCTTTCTGTGTCGGCTTGTCGTATATATTTTACAGTACATTTCCTTCAGCAACTAACTCATGCCTCGAAAGTGAAGAAGCACACAGCAAACAGATCAGGTGATAAAAAATATGATCGAGACATGACTTACAAAGAGCCTTGAATGAAGGTGAATGCAGACATGCTTGAAATGAATAAAATCAAAACTACACGTTTTTTTCTTTAAAAAAACAACAAAAAAAAAAAAACACGGTAATGTAACACATCGAAAATTAAATTCATCCACAAGTGGTGCTGGTCCTGGTTACTTCTTTCAGCAGCAGCTAGGAGCGCAATTCCTCACTGGGCTTCCTGCTCTGGTCCTGTAACAATTCAGTCATTTTTTTTTTTTTTCCATACAGCAAGAATAGACATTTGTCCGTACTAACCAAGCCAGAGGTGACTTGACAGTAATTGATTTTTTTTAACAGGTAATTCTGAAGCTGACTGCTAATAATGGCCCGATATTAATAGAGGGTATTGGTCTGTCATCTATTTCTAACAAAGTGTTACTTATTAAATTAGAACAAGACTAATAACCCCCTTATGGCAACATTGTAAATGCCTTAACATAACATTATATAACTAATGCTAACATTCTATTTCTATTTAAAGTAACTTACCACACTCAATGATATATAGTGTCATCAGGCTGAATACATTTCAGATGAATAAGACTCAGATTTTATCTTAAGGAGAGATGTGTTGTAGGTAAGAATCAGTAAGACTCACCTCTGGTGGTGGAGGTTTGACTGTGACTGGCTGTGAGGTGCGGCGTGGTGGAGAAGGTTTGGGTTGAGCTTGCTGCTGTACCGTGTCAAAATACGTCACTCCACCATACACCTGTGACTGTGCCTGAATAGAACACAGGTATTACTGTGTTAATGAACTCAAGATATATAATCATTATATCAAAAAGAAAAAATGGTCACCTGTGCATTTGGGTATATGGGGGGTAGTGTAGCTCCAGCAGGGTAAGGATAGTTGGTGTTGCTAAAGGTCATGACTCCAGGTGGAGGGAAGAAGGGTGGGGCAAGCAGTTGCTGCGGGGGTGGCTGTCCAGGAGACAGAGAAACGGGTGGAGGAGCAGCGTAAAGCGCAGCATTTGGAATCGGTCCTCCTGACTGGTGCGGATGCAAACCTGTAAGAAATAAATGATTGGTCAGTTAGCAGCGATTTTAATTTTCTATTAAAAGACATAAAACAAGAAACGTGAAATTGACCATACTGAGATGAAAGGCTATGGCACACCTTTTTGGATACATACAGTTATCAACAATAGAAAAGACGTGGTACAGTACTGCAACTAGGGCAAGAGAAAGACACCCATGTGGGTGCAGTTGGCTTACTTGGGTGTGTGGGGTGGGGCAGGTGCATCTCTGGTTGTACCAGAAGCCCCTGTGGTGGCATGGTAGCAGGACTGTCACCATGTGCGTAGATTGGTCCCTGAAATGACACTGCATAAGAGAAACAAGGATTTATGTGTCTAGATAATCAACCATTACGAAAAAACAATTCAACATTAAGTCAGACTAACGGTGAATCCGTCTAAAGACAGAACTGACCTAAAACATTCCTAAATTCTGAAACACTACTAAAATTTTAACAAATACTAAGTAAATGCATTTTAAATATAAATTTTAATATAAATGAACAAAAATGCTTAAGTAGACATTTGTGTTTTCCTATTGTTTAAAAGACTCAGCCATAATGCCCTCAGTAGGTCTTGTATTTAAGCATACGCACTGGGTTCGTAATAGTGGCCTTCCATGAGCCCTATGTGCATTGGCGCTGGTTCAGGCACTGGTCTCTGCCTCTGAGAAGAATACCGCTTAGCCCGGCCACCACCAACACCCTGCCATGGACATAAAAGATTTCTTTACCACTGCAGTGCTCAAACTATACACAGTTTACAGTACTGAAAGATACATCATTCTTTAGGCATTTCTATTATCTAGTAGGTACTCACCATGTCCTCCATATTGCCATACTGGGGAGGTCCACCTCCTATATGTATAGAACTAGGGATGCCTGTGAGACAAAGAAATGCAAAAGAAATGTCACAAATGCAACACAGAGTCTGGTTTCAACATATCATGATTTGTTCATGTTTGCAAATCAAATGTACAAAGACAGATTAAGCAGAACACAAATAATAGCATAGGGGAATTATTATTATTTATTTTTCCCCATTCAGGTGCTCCCTGTTCGGGGTTGCCACAGCTGATCACATGGTCTGCATATTTGATTTGACACAGGATTTACACCGGATGCCCTTCCTTATGCAATGCTCCCATATTATCCGGGCTTGGGACCGCCAGAGTTAACTCTGCAGTGGCTGGTTTAGCCCCTGGCCCAGGAATCAAACGCGGGCTGTGGCAATGAGAGCGTGGAATCCTGCCTATGGGGATTTAATTAAATCTCTAAAATAAAGGGAAAAAATGAACAAAAGAAGAGCAAGTGACCGTACCTCTCATCTCAGGCTGGAGGTATGAGGGCGGACTCTGGGTCCAGCTTTGACCAGCCAGATTGAGGCGAGCCAGGTCCTGATCCAGCCTTGATAGGCCACTCTGTGTGCCTGACTCACCCTGACCCTGCCACGATTCACTCTTGGCAGCAGTGGGCATAACCTGTGGGGTGAGCACTGCCTCTTCCAGAGAGGCCTGTTTGCTAAGGTCCGAGGGCCTGGCTCGGCTCCTGCGTGCCAGAGAGTAGGATTTTTTCTCCACTGGCTTCTCAGGAGGTGGTGACACCTCCCTTACTGTACCAGGTGTGCTTGACTGTTGTTCCTCCATTGTTCCACTTTCCTCCTTTTGCTGTGATGAAGAGGTTGTCTCCTGCTCAGATTTGTAATAATGGGCAGTATAAGTGGTGGCTACAGTTGGAATCTCGCCTTCCTCTTCTTCATCCTCTCGTGTGCTGCGCTGGGTGTGGTGAGGGGGTCCATGACAACCTCTGCCCCTGAGCCTGGGAGCCTTCTCACTCTCAGAAGCCTGGAGTCGTGTGGTGGCTTTAGTATGATTTCTGATATCAGGTCGACGGCTGCTCTGGAAGGTGCGTGCAGGGGGCTGGGTGGAGGGCCTATTCTGGAGGCGAGGAGGAGCAGAAACACCTGACTGGGGAGTTATTGTCATAGGCGGGGGACCACGGGCACCAGGAGCTGCACCATGCCATGAGGAACGGGGGGGCTTCTCACCATCCCTGTAACGCTTGAACTCTTGGTTTAGTGGGCCAAGATGCCTATAAAAGAAAAATTATTAAAAAAAAAAAAAAAAAAAAAAAAACAGAAGCAAGCTAATGTCTCACTCTGTGTGTGTGTGTATATATATATCTTTTAACAAGAGAACAAAGCAACACCTTTTTAGAGATTGTCTTAAAAGCATGGGGATACTGTGAGAGCTTCCACCTGAACAGAAAGCACCACCTACAGAGAACATCAAACCAAACTGTCTTTCAAATGCTTACCTGGGCTTCCGCAGCTTGAACGGTCTAGTATCACTGCAGCCATTACCATTGCGGATGTCGTAACCGTAAATAGCAATCAGCTCATCGCGTGATTTAGGGGCCTGCTCCTCCTCCCGGAACTTATCATGTTCCCAACGACCCTCATCTTTCCACAGCTTCCGATGTCTGCCCTTAGGCCTGTTGATAGAAATGGGGAACAGAACAAAAAAAAAAAGAAGGAAGACGACAAAAAGGAGAAAAGGTAAAATAATGTGATCAGTGCAACCCATCAATGTCCTTTTTAGTCTTTCACTATATAGTAGACATGTAATGGGTTATTCATTGTTCTGTAGTGCAGAAATTTGAGCACCATGAAAAGACTACAATACATACTTCAGACAGACTCTGCAAATAAACAAAAATATACGGCCTGAATGTAGCAAACAGTATTGTTTTTCCCCCCTTCAGTATTTTACCTCTCTTCATCTTGAGCCTGGCCCCTCACGTCATGCTCAAAAAACAGTCCCTTCCGGGGAATGTATGCTGGATTCTTTCTGTCCTCATCATCATCCAACTTCTGTCCAGCTTTACCAGCTAACTTGTTCTCAGGATCCTCCGTGCTCTCCTGAGTTTACAAAATTATAGTTATTTCCCTCAAAAATAACCTAAAACCAACAAAAGCCTTAATAATGCAATAAAGGAACTAAATAATCAGACCCCTGCCTGTATCTATTAAAAACAAAGCACACTGATCTGCATGAACTGACTAGAAACAGATTTTTAAAGCTAGCTTAAAGCACTAGTCATTTCCGATTAGAACAACATCCATTTTGCTTTTTGTTCCATACCTGACCATCTCCACTCTGCCTCTCTCCTGCCAAGTTGCCTTTCTCATCACTCTTCACTTCTTTTATTTCTTTCTCCTCCTCCTCCTCCTCCTCCACCTCCACCACTTCTTCTACTTCAACCACCTCTCCCACAACTTCAGTGGGAGCATCGGTGGCGGCTGCTGCTGCTGCTTTCTGCTCTGTGGCTTGGCGTGCAGCATCTTCATCACTGAAGTGCTCAACTTCCTCCTCCTCCTCTCCTCCCTGAGACAAATACAAGAGTAGATTAACACTAAGCATTGTATTCCTCATGTCACAGATTAAATTTAGTATTGTAACCTTAAGGTTTTCAATGGTACTTCAAATTTGCAGTATACATCTAAGATCCAAGTACACAAAAAATCTCAAAATAATCTAAAACAGAAAGGAAAATGGACACAAGAGGATTTAGTTTTTGTAAAAATAGCCAGTCATTGGAATGTGAGCTCCCAACAGCATTTTAACATAAGAGTATGAAGAGCTCCTGAACAAAAATGCACAAATGTTGGCAGCTCTCTGCATTATCCCATTTGTGGGATAAATGATTACAAAATACTGCGAATCAGCATGATGATCAATTTAAGACAGACAACTACATAATCAACAAAACTGCACTACACTTAAAGCAATTTAACCTCCATTTGTGAAACATCTTTGCTAAATGAAAGCAAAAGCCTGTTCATAGTTATGTTGCTGTAGGAGACAAAGTTATAAAATACAGCACACGATATGCCCACATGAAGCAACACAAGCAATAGCAGCTGCTATTAGGATGTAGTTTTTTCAAGTTTAAATTTATGATTGAATATGAATATTACCTTTACTAACCGTCCTTTAGATATGCACAGACACACACACTCAAGTCCACTAACAGATTTACAAATACATAGATAATATCGTTATAATAATTCACACAAACAAATGATTTTGTTATCAGACCATAACCTATTTATATCATGATCAACTGTCTGGCACATCTGCCAAGTGCTGTAGATTTAATATAAATGTAAATATTTCATTTAAGAGTCATTAAAGGCAGTGAACTGTTGACTTATACAGATAAGGTGTTTTCATCCGTGAGCAACCTCTGAACGAAACATGGTGACATCATGAATTCTCAAACACAGCAAAACATCAGCAGCTTGAATATTGAGATCATAAACTAAAAGCTACAGAAGTATTACATGTGAATAGACACAGGTGATATAATTTTTGTGCTGTGCTTTTCGGGGTTTTTCTAAGCATTCAACCCACTTGATTAAAAACATTACAAAGCTGTTTATTAAATTAAACCCTAGCATCAAGAGCATCAGATGTGCAGTGCAGGGCTACTCTATGGTGACAGATCTCAACAGCCCTTGGTCTGTGTTGCCATGGTGACTCACCTCCGAGTGCGAGCCGTTCTCCTCCGGATCCGCACTGTCATAGTCAGAAAGGACAGCTGGAGGAACAAAAGATTCAGCGTCAGATAGCTAGATGCACCGCTAACACCACATTCTATACACACACTCCACTGCCTGGTTATTAGATAACCCTGTCTTGTACATTATTTTGCTGGTATACGATCAGCCACCTTTACCCAAACCATCATACTAAGGAACATTATAGATCCACCAGATCTATCTATTATTTGGATGTAAGGGTGTCATCACCACACATGGTAACATGACATCATGTCTGGGTCTGTGCCGTGAACGTTCCATCACCCAAAAAATATATTGTTGACGTAATAACTATAAAGTGAACACAAGGTCTGTACACCTTATTAAAAGGTGTTAAATCATTTCTAAAATAAAAGACTGGACTTTCGAAACAAACACAAACAGAAATCCACTCACCTTCACCGACACCATCTTCACTTTCCTACAAGGGGTTGGAAACCACAGTTAGACACAGGTCCAACTCTGACAAACCACCAGCAAACATTCAACACAATCGATTGCAAGCTTTCAAGAACCTTAAAAAAAAATCAGTCTTGTATAATCACCCTCGCTACATCGTGTTTTTAAACCTTTCTCTAATCAATGAACAAAATAATACAAGTAATAATAAAGAAGGAACAAATCAACCATAGAGTGAGATACTGATATCAGGGCCACGGCAGACAGAAATGATGAACAAGGATCAGAACAACTACCTTCAAAACAGACTCACAATAGGGTGTATTGTATACATTTTACACTGTGAACGTGTGTGATGTGAAGTGTGTGCATTCTAGTCAACAGATTAAGAAGACAGACGAATTAAAAAGCAGACATTTTTAACAGTTTAACTCTGTTAAGGATTAATAATTCATTCATTGATGTCCGAAGTATCGAAGGCCTAACTATAAGGACTTCAAGTGAGGTCAATTCATATCCGAAGCAAATGAAGAGAACACTTTAGTGTACACCTATACTGTAAACAAGAGAAAATGTGAGTCGTCTACCTTCAAAATACGACTCCATAACTCTTCAAGTTCTCTGTGGGATTTTTACAAAACTGAAAGGTTTGACCCTGTATCTCGTGTTGGAAAATAGATGTTAAACTCCATCTAACGCTCATTTCCATCGCCTTGCTAAAGCTTTAGCACAGAACAAACGGCTAGAATGATGAGGACTTTACTGATGACTGAGGTGGTGGCGGATAAAGTGTCTTAATGAGACCAGAAGGAAATGATTCCAGAAAATTCCTACAATGTTTCCAACAAGCCAAAATTGCTCTATACGTTGGTTAACGTTTTAAAATCCCGAAGAATGCGTACAAGGAAGCTGATAGGATTATTTTCCGTCTGTATAGAAGTAGTCTTACTTGCTAGCAGTTTCGTGGCTAAAGTGGTAGCAAGCTGAGACACTCACACACTCAGATTCGACGTCGTTTTTCGTGACAACGCGTCCGACTGGAGATTCCCCCGGCTCGGGGATTCTAGGGCGAGTCTTCCCGCTAGGGGAAGCTGATCTTCCTCTCTCCGACCCGGACGCAGATTCGTCCTCATCTTCGCTGTCCTGAGACGCGCGCCTCCTTCGTCGTCGCCGGTCCGCCATCTTAGCACACAAGGAAGGGAAACCGGAAGTACGTGAGGAAGTGTGGGCGGCAATAAAGTCGTAATTTCCTCCCACCGCCACGTCATTTGAGGGGATATTCACGCAGTCTACATAGCTGTTATAAAGCCATAATAACGTCTGTAAATTCAACACGAGGATTTTATGAGAAACTTCATTCAGAACAAAAGTTATTGTATTGTAATTAACATATTTGCTCCGAGACCTTTGAGGTTTTTTTTAATATATAAAATCCTCGAAAATCAAAGTCAAAGATTAAAAAATAGCGTCAAAATAATATCGTCTTTATATCTCTGCGTTGTAGAAATGAAGTTTCAGCGTTTACACCGCGGTTTGGTGATGAGTGAAAGCAGGTGGGCGCCAATTCGAGGTCCCTCAAAAACCCACCGCTACTCAGGACCAAGTGGTTTTTACCCCCATGAGCAGATCTGGTGTGTAATATTCGCGCTCTAAAGGGCTTTTGTGTGTGAATAAATTATTGACCCCCACCCCGATAATGGACCATTATAATCATGACACCCTAAAGGAGTTCAGTTCCAGGCTGCAAGGCACTATAAATTAAACCATATGATAAAATGATCAAACTAATGTGTTAAAAGATATCATTTAACAGCATATTTTATAAACACTACATATAAACCAGCTATATGTACTTTAAATGATTAAGATCTGAAACACAAATATAACTTGAAGGTACTTTTTTAGGTGCATTAGGTTTTTTTTTTCATTTTATCCATCAACACTATGTTACAAGATGTTACACTATATTGTTAACTATTCACAATGAACAGAAAGGCAAAAACACAGATTAAATAACATTCTCTGTTAAACTGCATTCGATTATGATTTGAGGTTTGGTCCATACCGCAACTGTAAATTTTAACTTGCGTGGGAAAATACCAAAGCAACCAGAATACAGCAACGTCACATTTTGCAGTGCAACAATGAGTATGAACTTTTGACATCTCGGCTTTCATTCATCTTGCAGCTTGTGCGCTATTCAGGGTGCCAAATGGGCTTATGTGAGGAGCAGTCTTTTGAAGATTGATGGTGACTTCAGGGCAATCAACTATGTATTATGTTGAAAAGATGATTCTGTAGCACAGAATACATCACAGGACAGTCAAACTGATTCAGCCCCTTAACACGGGTGAAATCACTCGAGGAGGACTGCTTCACTTCCGGCAGGTCCGATGGGGCGTCTTCTTCTTAGACACTTCTTGTCGGCTTCGGCTACGCTCATCTAACCACGGTATTTCAAAATTTCTGTAAATGGCACGCATACATTTAGGGGATGTGGTTTAAACTGACTATAATAACAGCAAACATGGTAATTTTTATGGCTTTACAAAACTTACTGTTGTGTGAGGTTAGGTAGAGGCCTGCCAAATGCAACCACTGGCAGGAAAGGTGTGATCATTACAGAATCCACTACAAGAACAAAATAAACAAACATGTTAAGTTGTCAGTTAATGGTCACCAACCATTTTTTTACCATTATAAATGAGCTGTAGCAATGCAAGTGACATACCATCCTCAGCTTCAGGATAAAAGGACAGCAGCTCTGGTTCACTCTCCTGAATCACCTTCTGCTTGTTCATCCTCTGCTGGAGGCGCTGGAACATCCGCTGCTCCCGAATACGCTGAATATCCCACCTGAAAGACAAAAGGCATTTAAAAAAAATTTAAGGAAATCATGCAAGTTTAAAAAGTGCCTCAAAGAAGTTATCAACTACCTTTTTCGTCTCTTCTCATCAAGCTCTAGTTTCGAATGTCGCTTCAGAAAAACGTTGTCATCCAAACTCTAATTGGAAAAATTGTAATTAGTATTATATTTTTTGGGTTCAAGATTACACTAATATTTAATTGTTTCAGTTGGATTCAAGACACAAATAAAAAATGTAAAATTCAGCTCTCCTGCTGCATCACAAATTAAATTTGTAAGCAACAACTAACACCAAAGAACAATAATTGGAGATCCAGCAATTAGTTGTGAATTTGTTACAATTTGTGTGGCAAATACTTTTTTTAATCTGTCTTTTACCTCCATTTCATTTGCCTTTTCATCATCCAGTGGTTCCACAATACTCTCTCGCCAGGAAGGGACTAAAATTGGGATAAAAGGAACACATGCGTTACAAAATATTTTTTTCTGTTATACTTTTACTTGAGTGCAGTTTGCTGGATTTTGGGCATCATTGCAATTACATGTTAGGCAGGACATGGATGGACTATGGATGATAACGGACTAAGGATTACATAAATAATAATCTGGAAAAAAATAATCAAACAAGTTGCGATAACTTGTCATTTGTGTTAACTAAGTTTAAAGTGTGCTCACCAGCAACTGTGTCCTCCTTAACAGGAGAATGATCTCGCCATGGTGAAGGTGGAGTCTGGTGCCAGCAGCAGAGGTACATCTCAGTGGTCGCCATGTAAGGCAGCTCTTCTGATTCGTCCAGGGATGAACCTGGTGACCTTACCTCAGGCTCCAACTCTTCCTGGGACTCCTCCTCCAAAGCTTGGCTTTCTTTTGGAGGGGGGGGTTTTGGATGCCCACGTCTAGACCTTGACATCCTGGATTCTTGAAAAAGGAATCTCCTAAAGAGATTAAAGCATAAACCAAATATTTTAGACAATTATATAGAACCGTATATTTTTAGTTAATACTTTTTTATACAAAAGTGGAAAGTATTAACAAGATGTAAAATCAATACCGTTTCAGGTTCCTGCCACTTTTTTCAAAATTCGTTTGTCGCGGGGTATGACATTGACCCTCAGACTGCCCAGTGCTTTCTGATGGGACAGCATCTAGAAACTCCCTGCGACGAGGAGTGGGACGACCATCAACGCTATCTTTCTTCACCATCTGTAACCGCCGCTCCATACGCTCAATCCGTGCCGCCAACTAAACAAAAATAATTGCATTATGGGCAAAATGCCATTAGTACTTCCATAGTCATAAGATCATAAATTATAAAGTTTCTTGCTTAATTAACTAACTATGGTTGTGTGTTTAAGCAAAAATAGGAAACTTCTATAGGAAACAAATATAATCCTAACATATTTAAATTAGCCTGGCCTTAAACCAGGGCATCTGTTTTTAAAAATCCAAATATTTTGGTTTTTTTCCGTAAGAGACAAATTACATTTTGGGGAAAAAAGTCTAATTGTGTAAGAATAAGGTCAATAAAATTATGCATCTTAATACCATCTCCTTTTCAGCTTTGAGATCATCTATCTCCTTGTTCTTGTTCTGCAGTTGCTGTTGTTGCTGTTCTATCAGTTCTAGCTGCAGTAGCAGGATCTGACGAATGCAGCCAGTCTGGTTGGTGGTGTGGCTTGTGCCCTTCATCACATTCCGCCGTTTTCCATCAGAACCATGTTCTGGTGAGGGGACCCCTGCCACTGCCACGCCTCCTCCTGCCTTCCTAGGCTGCTTGCTGCCATTGGATGCCACTGGATCCATCTTGCCCATGTGGTTATGACTGGTGTGTCCAAATAGCGACTTACTTTTGCCAGGGGTACCCTCAGCCCCCATCTGCTTGGTCAGCGGAAGAGTCAAAGCCCCCAGGTTCACCCAGTTCTCTTCCTGTCCCCTCCTTGCTACCGATGACAGAACAGGTCTGCCTGCACTGCTCTGGCTGGTAGAAAGGGTTTTGCTGTGAAAATGCTGCTCAGTGCTATTGTAAATGTTGCTCAGGATTCCAGGAACTCGCGCAAAACCCTCAGCAGCCTCCTTCTTTATGCTGGTCTGAAATTCTTGTTTTTTAGCTTGGTCACCGTTGTCCGTGTCCAGCTTGGTTCCTCCACTCTTGAACACAGCGGTTCGCATAGTCATGGCAAGTCAAAGGCACTCGCCAAAACCCACTACTCTGATTAAAGGGGGAGTAGTGACTGTTTACCATGTGCCCAGCCCACGTCCATCCTGATGCCTACAGCAAAAGTAAAAGTAGATATATGAGCATGATGTATTTACATTGTAAAAGACCAGTGTGTATGTAACTAAAACAAACTCAAGGTATACAGGTGGCTGGAACTTGTGTCCTTCAGTTTTACTTAAACATTTAACAGCTATCAGAACATGCTCTGTAAGAAATTCTCCAGAAATACATTCTGTTTATTTATCTATTAATGTTTACATGAGTTAGCACGCTTTCTAGCACGTTAGCTTTAACTTACAAAACAATGCAGGTGTTTAACGTTAGCTAGCTGCTAACAGGTTCATAGAAAAATGTGGATAACTTTCATACAAACTAAAGGGTTTTACACGTCCGTAGGTCTTATGTCTCTAATGCTCTCAAACAGCAAGACAATAATTACTTGGAACATCAACACAGCGACATGTTAGCTTGCTTGCAGCTACTATGCAGCACTGTCCACCATTTTAGTCTCAGCAAAAACAATGACAGTCACTTAAAGCAGCGTTCTGACTGCATGGATACGCAATGACGCCATTTTAAACCCAATAACACACGACATGAGTTTTCAGCATATATACTGACTTACTACTTGTCACTCATTTCCATTAAGAGTGAATTTTAAAGCACTCATCCACGCCCAAACGTAGCTTCCCACCAACTACTCACCCGAGCTTCTCAAGTGCTTATAAAATACAAAAAGCGCGCATGCGTTGAAGTCATCGAGTGCGAAATGTGATTGGACGCCGATCCTGAACCTATATTTGGGTCGCGACATCACGTAGCACCGCCTAGCGGCTAACAGGAAATACGATTTGAAATGAGATTGAAATCTTAAAAACAAATTGTCAATGCGATTTCATTATTATTTTAATCTGTGCAGTGATATTTTGCTTATTTATTGTTTCTATGTAGCTGCATATATATATATATATATATGCATATATATATGCATATATATATGCATATATATATATATATGCATATATATATATATATAAATATGGAACATATATATATATATATGTGTGTGTTCCTTTGATGAAACAACTTTTTATCTATTATTATTAGTTAGAATGTTATAAATTATTATTATTATTATTATTATTATTATTATTATTATTATTATTATTATTATTATTATTATTATTATTATTGCATTTTACCTTTGACTCAAGAAACACAAATAGGTGGATAAGGTACACGTTGTGTCATTCACTAAAATGTCCACTAGAGGGAACTATTGGCTTTGAATTGAATTGGCAGAGATTTTAGTTCACAATTTAGTATAGCCACACACACTAGGAAATCAAGGCAGCTAAGGCATTGAAATGTTTTTATTCTAATATGAAATGGCAGAATAAAATTAGAAAAGCACAGTATAAATGATGTTTTTACTGGGATATACATAGCCTTCAGTCAAAGCAAACAATGATCTTAGCTCGTAATTTACCTTAACACTTGTTCTATTATTATTATTATTATTATTATTATTATTATTATTATTATTATTATTATTATTATTATTACTTTATTGCTTTTGTTGTATTTTTAAACTCTTAAGGCAAATCAGAAGAGGGCTTACAAATATTCACAACAGACCTACATAAGCAACTCTGGCATTTCATTCACTCATTCCTTCTGCTTTTCCTGTTGTTGTGGTGGCAGCAGGTAAAGAAGTGCACTCAGATTTTTATATCCACAACTACAGATTCCAGCTGCCTCTTTTGAACCCCAGACAGTTATGAGATCAAATCTCTCCAGTTTTTTCCCTTCTGCTGTTCCTCTTTCTCCTATTTACCTTCCATGATGAAGGAAGCATTCAGGTCGGTCTGATCAATATCAACTGCACAAATACAGACAGAGCCAGTCCAACTGGTATAAACACCCTCTTTACCAAATTGGTTTATTAAATACTGCTATTAATGTTGCTATGAGGAAATGTGTTGTTTAGTTGTCTCCTTAGAGTATCTGCTATACCTTATATACTATACTAAAATTATTATACGAGCTTTAGTGGATTGGGGAGTGATTTCACTCATGATTTCTTCCTCATACTTTATTTGAGAGTTGGTATTTTTTGCCCAAAAAAAGTCCCATAATATCAGTTGAGGCTGTCACTTAAATGGAGTTTAAAAGAAATATTTGTTTATAGTGTTTACATGCATGACTGCAAGCACTGGCTTGTGCTTTTGGCCAAAACATCACCGCCGTCCTCAGTGAGTGTGCAGTAGTTCAGTCACGTGGCAGAGCCTAGTGAGTGCGCGCGCAGACGCAGATCAGCGTGACGCTACTTTTCAGGCTCGGACACGCGCACAGCTGTTTTCGTAGCTCACATGGCGCACGAGGAGCTGCGACAAAAGCAAAGAGGACAAACAAAAAACGGGCGACAGTTAATGTTTTATCTCCTAATTGCTGGAGGCATCTGCATAGTAGCATAACAGTTATATTTACGGTGATTTATTTCGTCTTCGTTGAAGACATTTTGTCGCATTGTTCGAGAAAGTGATACCGTATAACGTGTTTTAACCATTTTTTTTATGCATCTGGGGAAAAGAAATGGAAACGCAAGCACGCAAAAGAGATGCGTTTAAGTTACATTAGAAACAACCTAATGACAACCTGGTGTATGGTGCAAAACTCGAGATTAGACGGTGTTTTAATGGAGCCTCATTGCACAGTAGGTTGTGATGTTATGGCTGATTACAGAGACAAATTGCTGTCTGTATTTTTGTATTGTAAAGTACCAATTTTGCTGTGTTTTTGATATTCATAATGGAGAACCGTTAAAACGTTAAATAAAACGTTGCATAGTTCCATTTATCCCACTACACTTTGGAACACAGGAGCACAATAGAGAACATTAGACCTAATGATCACTCCAGGCTCGTGGAGTTTCCTTCCCTCCTCACGAGGACTGGCACGTGCGTGTGTCATCTAATGGAATAGGTCATAGCTGAGTTTGCATAATTTCCTATGAAACATCACAGACCTGGTGTGTGGGTGTGTAGGGGCATATATTTATATCTTGGCTGAATATATAAACAAGTCAAGTCAAGAAGTTTTTATTGTCATATCAACCATATATAGCTATTGCAGTACACAGTGAAACGAGACAACGTTTCTCCAGGATCATGATGCTACAAAGTTACCTGTAATTAAAAAAGAGGGTTGTGGATATAGCATTAGCTGCATTAATAATCATGTTAGTGGAAGGTCACATGGATAGTGGGAGAAATGTGTGTATAGATACAGAGTACACCACACATGATGATGATGATGATGAAGATTTTCATTGTTCATTTCTGTTTCCTTCTGTACAAAGTGGGAAATGCTACAAGTGTAGTCTATTTATTAAAGTGATTCAGATGCTATGCTGTATTAAAGTAGGGATTTCCCAGAAAAGCAGGCTAAATCCTGTATTATGTGTCTATTTTCTATTTTGTCTATTTTTTTTTTGCACGTCTTGCTGGATGTAATCATATAATGTGTCTGAAACTGTGAGGAGACATATAGCACTTACTCTTAATGTACCCCCTCCACACACACACACACACACACACACACACACACACACACACACACAGAGAGAGAAAAAACAGCTTGTGTGTTGTCACAGAATGATTTAAATTAGACTTTTTCATTAAACCTCTGATAGTGATTTCAAATATACATTGCAGTGAAAGTTATATGTTGTATCTGACCGTATATGTGAAATACAAACAGGAATCTTGAATATGCTCACATCAATACGTATGCCTGTGCTTTTGAAGAATCTCTTTCTAGGGAAAAAACATAAACACATGCAGTGTGACTGCAGTGGATTTAATATTAACTGCTGATGAGTTAATATTAACCAAGCTAATGACATGGTTCAACAAACATTTGTGTTCAGAAAATGCAGAACATTCCCAGGAATGATTAAACTGATTGTGTACTTGTGTAACCTGTAAGCCAACCTGTGTTAAGGTTTTCTGCAAATGTCAATAACAAGCACATAAAATACTTCTTGATAATGAAGTTCATGTGTTTGATGATCTAATTAAATTTAGTTCAGTTTTATTTGTGCTTTTACCAACATAAATTATTACAAAACCTTAGGTACAAATCTACAGTACAGTATCTAGATAAAATTATCCACGGAAGAAAAGGACAAACTTGTAAGAAGAACTTATAAGTCACATGTGATGCACAGTTGACTGGTTCAATGCAAGAAAACACTGCTGATCTCCTAAGATTTGCAGATACAATAGTCTCTAGAGTTTTCATAGAATGATGCAAATATCAAAAACATTGATGTGTTTTTTAAACACAAATAAAAATGAATGTTATTTTCTGGTATTAAATAGACATTTTTGAAAGCTTACATTTCTGACAATTTAGTACTTATTTTTTCTGTTTTGTTTGTGGTCTCAGGCAATTAACATTTACAGACATTTTGCTGCAAGGCCAGCTTTTTTTTTTGAAGAAGGACAGTTCCTGGACATATGCTAATGCCAAAAAGAGGACAACAGCAGTGAACACAGTGAGGCAGTCTTAGTAGACACTGCTATTTAGGGCATATGCTCAGTGGGACGTTATTTTAGGAAGAAAGCCTACATCATATTAAGCTAAGCTGAATGTAACTGATTGTACCCTGTACTGGTTGTACCTCTCAAGCAACAATGAGAGTATATTTACAACCTAAACTTTACAGACAGCATTCATAACTGCAAAAAGATATTTAAATTGAATAAAATTACATAGACTAAAAGTAAAAAGCTTGAATTGGACAATACTTGTGGACAATATATTTGGAAATTTTTATAGGCTATGTTTCAATCTACTTCTGTATTTACATGATTTTATCTTAGGAAAAGCCCGAAAGAAACCTGAATGAAAGAGCATCTAGCCTCCATTGCCACTAGCCTGAATTATACGACCTGAAAAATTTGCACAGATTTAGCTATACCTTACTGGAAACATGGCTATATGAGGAAATTATGTGTTGATCCTCTGCTTCTACTAGTTATTTGTCAGTAATAAAATTCATATGAATAATATAATATAGTAGTAGTGCATTCAGTCCAGCTATCAACATTACTGTTGACATAAACTGTCCAGTAATAAAGAGAAAAGGACTATTAACACAAACTAGGCATGCAAAAAATAGCTCCAGTCTTCAAAATGGCCAGCAAAATTGCAACACATAATAGGTTAGAGAAGAGTTAATGTACTTCTATAATACGTTTACATGCCAATTTTAATGTGTACCAGTGCCACACTCACTGCCATAATTGTGTCACTGCTGTACTAAATCATACATTTGCACATAATTTACATTGTCCATAACCTGAACACAGTCATACCTAACAATTTTTCTCTCTCTCTGTCGAGATATATACGGCACTCTGGAGCTCCCAGTGTTCCGAGTTCCTAGACTGATCGTTTCTTCTTACTGAGCGACTTCGTCAATCCAGATGTTCTACTGCTGGCTAGAGTCTGGTCGTCCGATTGTCACCCTGCCAGAGATTGATCTGCATGGTCAGCCAGTGTCTCATGGGATTGTTGTGAATGAAGCCAACCCAGAGACTGCATGCCCTCTTTTGAACCAATGTGGTGTCAGTCAGCTGTTTGGTCTGGTCTTTATCAGCAAGCAGGTCTGTGCTGAATTCAGAATTTATAGGATCGGGATAGATATATAGTATTTTCAATTTTAAGTTCATCTTTTTTATTTTAATTAAATTTAAACTTTAATTGTATATATGCACTTATCTTGTTGTTGTTGTTGTTGTTATTATTATTATTATTATTATTATTATTATTATTATTATTATTATTATTATTATTATTATTATTATTATTATTCTCTTTCTTCTGTTTCCATACTTCTGTAAAGCTGATTTGAGACAATGGGAAATTGTTAAAAAGCACTATACAAATAAATTGAATTGAATTCAATTAAATATGGTCCAAGTATCTGGACATAGGTGATACTTTTGTCCTCAAAATCGATTGATGTATGGGGTCCATCAATTGTATACATTTTGCTTAGGAATAATCTGCTGTTCAAAGCTGTCTTCATGGTTTCAAAGTGGTACAATCCACAGTATGTGTAATCATTAAATATAGAATTAAATGATCAGTGAGTCAGTGCATTCTGCTTAGGTATTTGGATATACCCAAAAAGTAGAAATCCCTCAGCTAAAGACTCAAGGACTTTTGTTAAGTGCTTTGAAAGTGTGTCACTGGGGCACGAGGCTCTTCATCTGGTCACATGGACACATTTCGCGCCTCGTGCGGCGTAGGTGCACCAGCATCAGCAAAACCGGGCGTCCTCACGGAGCGCTTCATAGCGACACACCGCGAGAGAGTGTCAGCACAGGCACACTTCAGCCTCTCAAGCTGACAACAAACCGGTCTCAACATCTAAAACAGAATCTAAATGGACATTTCTGTCGGCTAAAACAACCGACAGTGTGCGTTTTTCCCGTTTTCCTGAAGAATACAGTTTGTTTAGATTTCACTGTTCATTTCCACACCTGTATGACTGAAGCACAGAGTGACTACAATGGACTCGAACAACAACAACAACACCGGTAAGAAATACTGTAAGCTTTATCGTACTGTTAATGAATGTGTGTTTAGACGCATTTCTATTCGTGTTTACTAGACGTTATAATGGAAATAATTATTTTATGACCAGAGTTGAGCCATTGATCACAACCGGACATCCGGATTTGTTGATGATATATTATTAATATACTAGACAGTGAGATGAGATGAAAGTCTTCTCTTAATGTTTGGTTTAATACATAAAGAGCTTAAATCTCCGACTCCTGAACCCCAATCGATTCAGTGCGGAATGATAAGTGGGGAAACTGTCTAGAGATTATTCATTTTGTGGATTAATGCTTATTGGCAGTAAAAAAAAAAAAAAAAAAAAAAAAACAACGTCAACAGCGGTAAGGCAATGTTCTCATCACGCGGTAAGACAGTGTGGGGAAATAGGTCAGGACAGAGAAGTCAGGTGTACAGACGTCGTTGCGGTGCAGGCAGCATCGCGTGTCAGGGCGTGTTCACATGGAGCGCCATGTGCGCTTTGTTTTCAGTCCAGCCTTCCTGCTTCAACCATTGGCGCGCTCTCGCTCATTACATAATGTTTCCGACGAGCCTACTGTGAAGTGGCCACGTGAGCCACGCGCGCGCTGTAATTGGGCATTTCCAGACATAATTAACACAGCGATGCGGATTTGCACCTCAAAACTCACGTTAGTTTTAAAAGTAGGACGTGGTAACGATCCCATCTTTTTTTCTCCAAACCTTGATTTGACATGGATTCATATATAACAAACACTGGTCGATGGGTATTTTAGTTATAACATTTTGAAAATCACGACATGCCACTCTTTATATAGATCTTGATGGGGTTTTTTTGTAACATACACAGAATTTTATAAAACAGAATTTATTCCTTTTGTTATTTCTAAAAAATTATATTTCATGTTGCGCCTTTTCTTTTTCTTTTTTTTATAACACACTTATTAAGCCAAATAATATCTACTGCATCTGAGATTTTGAGAAGGTAGTGATTAGTAATTTAATGAATAGAGCTAGAATGACAGCACTCAGGGTATCATATGGAAGGCGGATCCACACAAGATGATTCAGTCTCGTGGAGCCGTGTGTTGGAGAGGCGCACGTGGCGCGCCAGCGTGCTCGGATGATGCGCTCGGCACATTACACGCATGCGCGTTGCAGTTATGAGTTTTACCTGAAGTGGCGCTCCGTCAAGGTTTTGTAATTTCACGATGTTTTTATTTAGTTATTTCTCGTGTTTGACGCCATAAATAGCGATGCTGTACAAGTTAAGAGAGTAAACAGATTGGAGGATTTGGTCTGGCACATGTGACTGCACGTGTTGCTGATGTTTTCCACCTGACATCGTGACCCTTTGACCTTTTGTTCTGGTGCACAATGGTTATGTAATTTTTAGTTATTTGGCGTTTCGAAGAGAATACTGTATCCGTGTCATACCCAGGTTAAACAGGGTTAAATATTCTTTGTAAGTTTTCATTGCATAGAAAAAGAAACATTATATAAATCCCAAATGAATAATTAAGACTGATTAAGAAGAGGAGTGGAGAGTTGGAGGAAGAACAAGTCAATCACACACTTTTAAATGTGTTCACATGAAATAGAAAACTGCCATTAGAGGATCCTTCTGTGTAAAGCTGGTCACTGGAATTTACCCGGCCTCACAAATAAAAGACAAAATGATGCTAGAGGAAATGTATTTGTTAATATGTTTAATGGGATTTACTTACTTGCACCATGTTAAGAGTATACTAACTTCTGCTGTCATCATAATGCAGAAATGTAATTACAGACAGATCTGCAATTGAATAACAGCTTGGAATAAATCAGCAGTGCAGTCGAGCTGCAGTCACATACATAACCCTTATACAACATATTACTGCACATAATTATTGTATGTTCTTAGCCTTCTTTGTTAGCATAGCTCTTAAATGTATTTTCAATTTTCCATTGACTAGGAGGGGTAATCTCTTACATCGGTTCATGTGGAGGCTCTCCTAACCGCATCAGCCCAGTATCCATGTACTGCGAGAATTCCAACAGCAGTCTGCAGTCACTGACACAGCCGTGCTTGGGATCCTCTTTCCCACCTTCACCTAATGGTTCCCATGATTCTTCACGTATGTACACCAGCAGCAGTAGCTCCAGCAGTTCAGCATTTGGTGATGATGGGAGCTCATCAAGCTCAGGAGGTTCCCCAAGGAGGCGTGATGAAAGCAGCATCACATACAACTCACCCAACAAATCAGTTGCTACTCTTACAAGTGAGTAACATAGCCTCGTGTTTATCAGCACACTTGGTGATTCATTCATAATTGAGACTGATATCATTCTGATTTTAATCAACCTATCATTTTTTTAAGAGCTAAATGGAATGGTGCTACTCTGCAAAGTCTGTGGAGATGTGGCATCAGGCTTTCATTATGGTGTCCATGCCTGTGAAGGCTGCAAGGTGAGAATGTTGTTATTGTGACTTTCCACTTGGAAGATTACATTCAGATTTAAATTTCAAAAACAGAAACATTATTCTTTTCACATTTGGCAGGGGTTCTTCCGTCGGAGCATCCAGCAGAATATCCAGTACAAAAAGTGCCTGAAGAATGAAACATGTACTATTATGAGGATTAACCGAAATCGTTGTCAGCAGTGCCGTTTCAAGAAGTGTTTGTCTGTTGGCATGTCTCGTGATGGTGAGTTTCACTGAAAATAAAAAAAATAAAAAGTAAAAAAATAAAATATAAAAAATACAAGCCTATATAAACTTTCTGTTTTCTTACAATCATAGCTGTCCGTTTTGGTCGCATCCCGAAACGTGAAAAACAGCGCATGCTAGCTGAGATGCAGAGCGCTATGAACAACATGGTGAACAACCAGCTGCAGAATGAATTCCAACTGGCTTCTCTTAAAACCAGCACTTCATTCACTTCATCATCCTCGTCATCTTCATCTCCCTGCCCAGGTCTGACAGTGGCTTCTCAGTCCCAGCCTTCTGCTGTACCTGTAGCTCCTTCCCCCTCTCTCCCAGCCCCAGGATCGCCTTCTCCTCAAAATGCTCAGAGCCATCCTCAGATTGCCACCTCTCCACCACTGTGCCCTAGTCCTGGCCTGGACAGCACCATCACTGCAATTACCAAAGCTCATCGTGAGACCTTTGTCTATGCTCATGATAAGATAAGCGCAGCACTGCAGCCCCAAAATGGGGTTGATCTGAATGGCCACAGCAGTAATTGCTTTGCGTCTGGCTATAATATGAATAGCCACAATTCAGTACATCAATCTAATTCAAGCTTACAGTGCAATGGTTTCCAAACAGATAATAAACAACACCTTCAATCCTCACCTTTATCCAACCAGCAGCATCAGAGGCTGCCACAACAAAACAATATGCAACACGTCCCCAATATCAATTGGTATGGGGCTCAGCAAGATAATAGCAACAACATCCTGGTGCAAAACTGCCCATGGAAGAACCGCAAGGATATATTGCTGGTGAGTCCGCAGTTATTTGTTCTGATTAAAAGCAGACTTCTGAAACACATCATAGACCAGTAGAACTTTGAATAGATGATTACCAAACTGTTTAATGATTCTAACTAATGGGATCCTAACCAACTGTAAACAGGACTGACTTTCTCACTGGTACAAAAAATTAACCCCTTTTTAACAAATTTTCCAAATGCTTTTTTCTTTACCATTTCTAGGCTTGTCCAATGAATAT
Source organism: Tachysurus fulvidraco (assembly GCF_022655615.1). Lineage (NCBI taxonomy): Eukaryota > Metazoa > Chordata > Actinopteri > Siluriformes > Bagridae > Tachysurus > Tachysurus fulvidraco. The sequence goes on along the minus strand of NC_062532.1, from coordinate 15,336,015 downwards.
GCACCCTCAGACAGATAGTAACAAGACACCACAGGAGATTTGGGAAGATTTCTCCCTAAGCTTCACACCAGCTGTACGTGAGGTGGTGGAATTTGCCAAGCATATCCCAGGTTTCAGCTCTCTGTCCCAAAATGACCAGATCACCTTGCTGAAAGCAGGAACTTTTGAGGTGGGTTCTTGACTGTGTGTTGATTTAAATAATTAAACAAAATATACTTAATGTTAAAATACAATAGATAATCTTCTGTTTCATCAAAATGCAGATATGATCTGCCTGTTTTTAACGAAAGAGACCATTAGATTGACAATGCAAATTTCTTACCACAGGCCTTTTTTATTGCTAATCATTAAACACAAAATTATCTTGTTTACTCTGTACTCAACATGAAGGTCATGGCCATAAATGTGTACAAATTTATCAGGTGTTCTTTTTCCTGAAGGCATAATGTTTGAGACTGAGACTAGTTTTTTCCTAACTGTAATTTTACATGTTGTGTGCTTTGTAGAATGGAATGGATCTGGTTTGCCTGGTTTTCCCAAGGCAGCAGTGTTTTCTCTAGTTCTAGGATTGTTCTAAACGCATGTGTCCCTTCTGTCATACTTGGCGAATCTAAGTAACACTTTAGCCTAGTGTTCTAGTGGGGTTATTAGAGTCACTAGGTTGGAAAGCTGAAAGCATCCAGGAGCTTCTAACCTAGATGTATTGCCATTAAAATAGTTTTCCATTTGACTCCAACTCTTTCTGGGAGATTTGTTGCACTGTCATATAGAATTAGATACAGACTATTTCAGTGACAATGTTTGATGCGTCCAGGCAGTTTTCCAGTCTCATTTTGTTTTATGTTCCAAAGCCACACAATCCAGTTTTAGTCCAAATTTATCTTTGCTGATCAGTGTGGTTGATTAGTTTTGCTGTCAACATCACACTTATAATGTAAAGCCATCACAATCATGCGTAAATAGTATCAAAGGCCTCCCAATGTCGGGAAACCCAAAGCTCAGTTACATCAGTAAATCCTTGTTTGACCTAGAGCTCAGTTTAATTTATAATGGAAGTCATTATAAGCATTAGAAACATAAATTTGTTCCTTGCAAATTTGTTTGATGAAATTCAAGACATGACTCAGTGATTATATGCATATACACATGATCTACAATTCTCCATCCTTAGAATTGACATCCTGTTTTCCCTCTTGATTCTTTTCTTAGGTGCTGATGGTACGTTTTGCATCCTTGTTCAATGTCAAGGAGAAGACTGTCACATTTATTTCTGGCACCACCTACAGCCTAGAAGCTTTGAAGAACATGGGAATGGGAGCCCTGTTGGGAACCATGTTCGACTTCAGTGAGAAACTCAGTGAACTAGAGCTCTCTGCAGAGGAACTAGGTCTTTTTACTGCTGTGGTGCTGGTTTCTACAGGTAGCATGGATTTTATGTTATATACTTATATACTCTGTTGTTACATCTTTTTTATGGATAACTGTAAAGCTTAGCTTGCCTTGGTCATTTCTATTGGACAAGCCAAAAAGTCAAATGGCTTAGAAGTGATAGAAAAATAAACACTGAAATTACACTCACCATCCAATTTATGGGATGTGGTATCTCAGTTGTATAAATTGAAATAAAATGTAAGTCACTCTGTATAAGGGTGTCTGTAAAATGCTAGAAGTGTATGTTTGTCAACATTTTGTCAATGAAAAATCATCATGTAAAAAGTGTTTTTATATCAGCAGTTTTATAGATGAGTAGTTTATATGTCAGAGAAGTAGTAATGATGAATGATATCTGTGACTATTATTGTTTTTACTATTATTTATAATTATACTTATTTATTCTTTCCCATTGTTCAGATCGCTCTGGTATAAAAAATGTGAAGTCAGTGGAGATGCTCCAGGACAGCCTGATTAAAGCCCTTCGCACATTGGTCAGCAAGAACGCCCCTGGTGACGTCTCTCGATTCACTAAGCTACTGCTCAAACTGCCAGATCTGCGCACACTTAACAGCATGCACTCCGAAAAGCTTCTCTCTTTTCGCATCGATGCATGAGAATCCTTTGGTAGCTAATACTACAAACCAGCTGAGTCTATGGGAGTGGTCTCTACTGGAGGGTTTAATTGAAGGCTTCATATTTACCAGTGCTGCTCCACCAGCATATGCCCTGCTCTGATGGTGCTCAAAGACTTGAACAATGACAACAGGCTCATAGGGACGCACAAGCAGTAAATGACATGGCCATTTTTTATGTCACATCACAGCACTAATGGTTCACTGGTTTGATTCAGAACTCAGTTTACTGTCTGTGTGGAGTTTTGCATGTTCTCCCAGTGTCTGTGGGTTTCCTCCTACCTCCCCAAAACATGCTGATAGAATCATTCAATCTTCTAAATTTCCCATAGGTGTGAATGTGTGTGTAAATGGTGCCCATCCCATCCAAGGTGTGTTCCTGCCTCATGTTTAGCATTCCGAGGATGGGCTCCAGATCCACTGCAACCCTGACCAGGATAAAGCAGTTACTGAAGATGAAGGAATTAACATACAATCTGTATTTGATTTCATTCTTGCTTTTATCTCTATACATGACGGGGTTAGGTGATTATATTGTACAGTCTTTACTTACAGACAGGCTCTTTGCTGTTTTTTTAAATGCTATTTTTTAAATTTAGATGCATCACGGTACTTTTCTTCCTTATACCAGCTTGATGTCTGAGAATTGTTTTTATACTTACCTTATATCTGATAACAGAGAGAGCCAAAACTCTCACATTGAGCATGCAAGGGATAAATGGAGCCAAAACCTCAAACAATCTGGCATTACCAAGTGCTGGAGTCAATCATAACCAGAGAGCTGGGACAAAGGATAGAGGCAGACAGAACAGAACAACACTTTCTAAGTGCAATGCAAATTGAGTTCCACAAAGAGGCTACGAGACATAAAACATCCAACAATTAAACAATGGACCAGATCAAGAGAAAAACAACTCATGCGAGGGACCTCATCCCACCTCGGCTTAAGTCCATGTAACTTTGTAAAAATATGTAAATGTGAATCTATACTATATCCAAAATGTATATATTGTATACATAAATATATTTTTTGTAAAGTGTAACTGCTCAATACAAAGTTATATATGATATAAATGTATAAGTGTAGTCAGATCTCATTTACAGCATAAAGACTCTGAAACATTTTATGTTTGTGTATGTTTTGTCTTCTTTGTTTACACTACATAACAGTAGTAAGTAGTAACTAATTCCTGTAGTAAGTGTTATTTTCTATTTTCTTATACTTCAAAATGATAAAAAAAAGGCTATAAATACACTTAAACTTTTGGGTCATTCTACGAAACGGGTGCCATTTTCACTTTGCAATTGTCCACATTTTCATTAAGAACAAACTTTTTTTTTTTTTACTTACAACTTTAAATATTATGTTAATCCTCCAAAAAACATATTTTCCCACCTCAGGCACAAAATCCTTAATATTATTATCAATTTTATTCTGGCAAGGGAGTCTTTTTTTTTACCACCCCGTCACGGACAATATGTATGGGATAAGATTAGTAAAACAAGAAATATATTTTTAAAATCTAATGTTTTCCTAATAGTAAAATGTCCCTTTATTGGAAACCATCAATAGAAAGTCTGTAATTTAATTTAAATAATTATTCTTAGTTTTTTAATCTTGAAATATGAATTTGACTTTTCAATGGCCTCATTGTTTGTACTTAAAAAACGAATACACTTAAAAAATTCAAATAAAGTTACATTTATTTGATTAGTCCACACAACAAGAACATCCTTCAACATTAATTTATGTAAAATTTATTTTCTTTTAAATACATTTTTAACAAAATGGCCCTGTGACGGGGTGGTAACTGATGCCACGGAGTGGTTCACTGTGACAGGGTCGTATGGACAAAGTGTGTATCTCTATGGTATGCTTATTATAAACTTTATAAAACGGGGGAGGGGAAACATTAACATTGGAAATTTAACGGAAAACTTTGGTCATGCTCTGAAAAACTAAAAAAAGAGCATCATTACAGTGACTGGGAGAGTCGCATCCACATCCCTTTTCCATTTCCATGTGGTGGGATGTCACAGGCCATGGTGCTTGAGTGATTTCGAGCACATCATCGAAGAGATACCACATCAAGTCATCTTTTGGAGCCCAGAAGAACCTGTTGACACCTACACGGTGCATACACTTTACCAGGGCATGCGTTTCATCTGTCTCCATGATGATCCCAGGAGAAAGGTCATTGTCATATTTAAGCATGCACCACTTCCCAATGAGATCTCCACTTTCCCAAGCAATTGCTTCTGTTGGCACCTTTTGGGCTGTCATGTTAAAAGTAAAATGATTTGTTGTGAAGCATTGACATCTCAGCTGCTTTTGCGTGGAGCACATGCAACTTATTTCCCGTTAAAGGATTTCTCCTGGAGTGGATGTGACCACTTGGTAGGTTTTCATTGTGGATGGCACTGGTGGATTCTTGCCTTTCATCTTTTCCAATGCCTGCTCAACAGCTTCAGATGATACATAAAATCAACATGACTTAACAGTTCTAGATATTTCAGTTAGGGCCTTATATAGGTCATGGGCATCGGGTATGTCGCGGCCATTGGTCTGTTGGTCTTGGTCTTGTCTGCTGTTCTTTTCAAGGTTCCCCCAACACTGTCAGGGGACCCCTTGCCATGGCTTGCCTCAAAAAAGTTCCTCGTTCCACCCTTTAGACCTTGTCTTGCTTTCTCTTATCTTCTTGTTCTGCTTCCTCCACTTTTTATGCAGCTGACGCTTGCCTCTCTCACTTAGATCACTAATCTTCTTCTTTTTTCCTTGCTCTACGTCCCGTCTCCATCTCTGACGCTCACTCTTTAGATATTTTTGCTTCCTCTCAGGATCAGCATCCCGATGTGCACGGCATCGCCGTTGTCTCTCAGCAGCACTTAATGGAGCCATTATGGAGACAGATCTATCTGCAAATGTTATTAAATGTAACATTCTTCATTAAACACAGATAGTGAGTGGGTGAGTGGGTGAGTGGTTGAGTGAGTGAGTGAGTGGGTGACATAGTGAGTGGGTGACATAGTGAGTGAGTGACATAGTGAGTGGGTGACATAGTGAGTGAAAGAGAGAGTGAGTGAAAAAGAGAGTGATTGAGTGACATAGTGATTGAGTGATTGTGTGACATACTGTAGTGAGTGAATGAATAAACAAAACAGGGTTAACAGATACAAAATATTAACCTATATCAGAATCCTTGATTTCACACCTCTTCACATTCAAATGGGAAGCAGAACCACCCCGTCACATTCCTTACCACCCCGTCACAATAAAACATGTGACGGGGTGGTATGTGACGGGGTGGTAAATATCATACCAAAATGGCCGCATGTCTCCCATGTGGTCAAGTTCCTCACCATGCATACATGCATTCTATCTTAAATATAATTTTATTTGCATTAATAATGTTAAAAAATATATAAAAATTAGTTTTCCCTCCCTATCTTGCGTGACGGGGTGGTTGGTTTGAGCTTGACGGAAGCTGCCTAACATGAAAAATCAACAAATAAAGAATGTAGAGGAATGTCAGTACTTGACTGTTTTTGTACTTGGTGGCAACAAGGCTCCAGTGATGTCAGTTCTGCTTTGTGATGTCATTTATTGCAACAGTACATTATTTATTGATAAAACAAGTTAGTGTGACGGGGTGGTAAATCAAATTGAAGGACGCACACAAATCATAAAATATTTACAAAAAAATAAGGTTTATTTTGAATAAAATATATCTTATGTGAAAAGGGACACAAATATAATTCTGAAAATAATATCTTTTTTAAAAAAATACATAACTAATTTGGTGATATTTTAGATGCAAATGTCATGTTGGTCAACATGGACATGTGAAAATGGCTATGTACTAATGCAAAATTATTAAAAATAGTATGTTATTCTTTAAGAATAGTGTTTTTATTATATATCATGTTAACAAGAACACTTCAATGAATAACTTTAAGCTTTGTAAGCACATTTTGGGACATTTTTGTGCCTTATGCATCTCATCAAATGTTGCGGACCCAAATGGCACCCGTTTCGTAGAATGACTCTTTTACTTTTCTGGACTTTGGAGATTTTGACATTTATCAGGCACATTCGTGTCTTTTCCTTCACATAAAGTCAGAGGGAGAAAAAATATATATAATTTGAAATTAAACAAACATTTAACTTTCAATATACAAGTACCCTGGTCACAAACAAAATGTGATGTGAGAAAAATAGCCATTTTCTATAGTTTTGCAGTAAATATTTATGACCAAGTAACAAAAAATATTCTTACAAGTTATTACAAGTTCATGTTTTTAGTATAAGAACAATTGGATGTATGTGTTGCTTCCTCCATTAATACATGAACACTACATTAATGTGCTCATCAGATGGCCACTTCATAAGTCAGTCTTTATGTACTAATCGCTATTCAGGGATTCAGGATCTGTTTATAAAATGCACTAATAAAATGAAACAACCCTGAACTATACCGTAATAAAAGGATAAAAATCTCTAGCTTGCAACTACAACATGATAAAGGGGTGTACTTTTAGGTCAGGAACTCATTCCAATAGCACATAAAAGCAGAATACCTATCGACACTGCAATATTTGAAATAATATTGAATATTAAAGGATGGCACAACTGTAAAAAACAATATTGTATTTGAATGTTTTGCATTGTTCTGTGTAAACTCTAGAAACAGTTGTATATGAAATTCCAAGGAGATCATCAGTTTCTTAAATTCTCTCCCCAAGCCAATCTGACCAACACCACCTATGGCACATACAAAGATCAAACTTTCTCTTCATTCTGACGTTTGATGTATACAATAACCGAATGCATAATATTTTGACATTGTACTGCTCCCGAGAGTTGTTGAACTGATGAATGAATAAAATGTTCAGGTTTACAGATGTTCCTAATAAAGTGGATGGTGAGTGTAATTAGTGTTTATTTTTCTATCACTGATAAGCCATTTGAATTAATTTGGCTTGTCCAATAGTAATGACCAAGACAAGCTCAACTTTACAGTAATCCATAAAAAGTTATAACAACAGAGTATATGAAGTGTTGAAATAAGTCTGACACACTGAGTTTGCTTTGAGTAAAACTTCCATTAAGACCACAAGGCTAATAGTATTTCCACTTTACAATCAAAGTATATTTCTGCATTTTTATTTAGATTAACAGCTGAGACCAATCACACACTTTGACTGTTTTATTTATGTAAAACCTTATGTAAGGATTATCAAATCAGTCCTTCAGGAACTACACAGAAACAGAGCAAATATGACAAAGTGATGAGGCTTTCCTTCCTCACATGTGAAAAACAGAAGTGGGTCAATATGCCCTCATAACCAACCTTTAACAACCTCTTCCTATTGGTCAGTGCTGGTGTTTGCTTCACATCTCTTTTAGCCAATAACTGATGAGCAAAGACCTTGTGAGTGTAACAAAGCTGTTCATTAGCTCAACAGCAGGTATGACTAGGAAAGAGGAAACACTTTCTAGGAAATAGATTTTGCTGTCATATGAACAAGATAACAATGATTGAATGAACGTGAAGTTAACTAGACATGTGACATTCTTTTCCCATGATTTGTGGAATAAAATGATTCTAAGAGGTTGAAAATTAGACCAGCAGAAATTCTGCACTCTTGAAATAAAGCTTAAAACTAGAAACTGAAAGCTTTGTTTGGCTTGTCTCTTGATAGAAACCTCGATGACACCATGTGCAAACCTACAACATTGGGTAAAAGCACATGGTGTCAGAGAATTACAAATAAATCCACTTTAGGAGGAATCTTCATCTGTTCAAATAACATTTCATAAGCCCTTATTCTCTATGAGAAGATAATTATAAACACAAATTGGTGTGTGCTGCCTCCTAGTGATGAAGTGTGTTCATACACATACAATTAAGACAATTTTTTACTAATGCTTATTTGCAGATGTCCAGAACCTCACTAAGGTAGCCTTCTTTAACTTTCAGAAATATTGGTAAAATAAGAAATGTCATCACTACATGATGCAGAAACACATATTGATGCTTTTGTTACCTCTAGGTTGGATAATTTTAATGATTTAATATCTGGATGTTCCAGTAAGAACATTCAGTTAGTTCAGAATAAGTCCTAACTAGAACCAGAAGATGTGAACACATCACTCCTCTCTTATCCACTCTGCTTTGGCTCCGTCAAATTTTGCATTGTTTATAAAATACCATTACTGAACGGTCATGTGCCACAGTACCTGAGCAACCTTTTGGCTTTTTAAGATCCACCACACTTTCTTCATTCAAACAGTGCAGGCTCTTTGTAGTACATCAAGTAGTAAAGGCTACAGCAGGGGGCACAGCTTTTTATTACAAAGCCAAGCAGTTATGGAGCATCCTTCCAATTAGTGTTCAGGACACAGACACAGCCTCATTGTTTAAACCCAGGCTAAAAACACATTTGTTTCATCTAACTTTTTCGTGAACAGGTAATGAAGCAGATCTTGAGGTTTCTTGGGCTTGGATTTCTGGAGTGTTTGTTGAACTGGTACGTTTGGATGCTTTCGCCTTACCACTCTCACAACTCGCTCAGGTTTACTTTTGTCCCAAGAAGCCCTCGTGTCTGTCACCATCTGGCGCTTGCTTTTAGTTATACTGTCATAGCTAGTCTTGGCAGAATACTTGCCTGTATTTTGCACATAAAATACATCGTCTTTGACCATCAGGTTATTATAAACATACCTAATAATTCTCTCTCTCTCTCTATCTATACGCGTCACTGCTTCTTCTTTCCGGACCGACCGGATACATCCATACCCCTGGTTGGAGTTGCATGATCGTGCACTCTGATGGAGATAGATCTGAACGGACAGCCCGTTACTTGATCTAACCAGTTTTATTTTGTAAGCTTAAACCAGTCAGTTACATTAAGGCTGCTAAGTCAGTTTCCCTTTCCTGGTTGCTGTCTTTTAGCCAGTCTGGTTCTATTCCTCTTTAAGTGGCCACTCTTATATATAATGAGATATACCATTGCATCAATTCTACACCATATATTTACTATCATAAGCTTTTAAAAATAAGTTTAAACTAAACTACTGTGAGATATTCGATTTATTATAGAAAAAAAAACACACAATGTAAGTAAATCCTACAAGAGTTTTGTATATGAAGAAAGGAAAATAAAATACACAGAACAAAACAAACATAGAAAAGACATTTTATGTACATGTTGATGCTCAAAATTAAGTGTGTTAGGTGTATTAAGTGTGTATACATTTCCACTTGAAACCAGACTACTTTGACATATGAATACAGTTGAGATGAAGCAATAGTAAAGGTTTTTGTACTGAGCAAATTCCACCTGACTTGGCATGATGCTGCAGGCAGTGTTTAGAAATGTGGACATGAGGAAAGAAACTCAAGCCAATCTGTCAGAGTAGGATTCATCGCACGGGGCTGAAAAGCAGAGCAATAAAATCAGTGAAAGTAACGTATGCGTATACAAATGTGCAGCACTTGCATACAAATGTGTCATTCTGTACAGTTCTTTTATTACATGCATCTTTTTTAGAAGGTTTCAGATTTGGGTGACTCAATCAAAACCCCACAGAATATTTTCCAAAATGAAACATGCTTGATGTAGAAACTCTGTACCACTTAAAAAAAAAATGGGTTTCCACAAAAACAGTTGAACAGAGCAAACTCACATCTGAGACCATTCTGGACCCTTCGTGTCCCTTTTAATGAATGCACAAAATAGATTGGCCATACCTAATGTTTTTGCTATCTTTATAATTGTTTTGTTTTGAGGCAAACATCATACTTCACATTTACTTTAGCTCTTTATCTGCATATTTGTCAGTGAAATTTGTTGGGAATAACACACCTGGCCATGGAAAAGCTAATTTTCCAATTACATTTGATCCCTTAAAAGGGGGTGACATAAAAAGTGCAGCAATTCCTACACTTCATCCAAATTTGGTGCAGCAGAGATACTCTGTTTAGTTTGACTTAAAATTAATTTAAATCACTTAAAAATTAATTAAACCTGAAAGCTTGCTCATGGCCATTATTTAATTTAAACTCCTAGTGTATACAGTGATAGACAGCATGAAATAACAATAACTTTGGTAATGTCCAAATATATGTGCACCTATGGAAAACTAGCACAATTTACTACAGAGTTCTATTAAGGCAAGTTAAGGCATTTTTAGTCTTTAAGGTGAAGAAGACATCCTGCACTGAATACCTTCACAATATTGCGGGGCAGATCTTTCCTGACATTTTTACCTGCAGAGTAGATAGGTCGAGAAGGTTGCCATCTTTGCGCACAGCAAGCAGTTTGGCATGGCCACTTAATGGGTAGCCCTCGTCCAGCTCCAGCTGGCACACTGTGGTGGCAGACTTGAGAAAGGTCAGCAGGCGCTTTGCTGGACACCAGTCGATTGCAAACCTGAGATACATTTCTGGTGTGTTAAACAACTCACATAGTAACTGATGACTATCTAAACTATGTAAGGCAGTTGATTTATATTAAGTAAGTATTAACTAATATATAGACTATGGTCTCTGTACCTGGAATGCAGAGCCTGGATTTCAGCAAGCATCTTTCCTTGACTAATGTAGCACTCCATCACTTCCAACGGTGCAGCACTCAGCTCTCTTACAGTCCCTTTCACTGACTCCTCTATAAGGCCTGCAGTGCCCTGAAACACCTGGATCGGACAACACAAACAACACATTTCTCTTGTATTCGGAGTCACAAAACCAGCACAAATAAAAAACTTGAACCAAAAAAAAAAATAAACACCCCACAAAACAAACAAACAACCAACAATAAATAAATAAAAATTCACCTGCAGGCGGAAGTGGTTTTCTGTTGTCATGGTAACAGACAGATGCAGAGGCTGCAGGGACTGTTGGGTGATGCGGGGCAGAAGCTCTAGACGCAGCTCAGAGGGGTTTGCAGACAACAACCTATACTGCATATTAGCCTGAGTGACTTTCAGGGCAGCCTGCAACCTGAAAGAGGACACAGTTCCAGTCAAGCTGATATGCGATCCTCAATGTACTGAAAGAATCCAGCCAGATTGTCAGCTATTTCTAATTTAAAATCTAATTTCTGTTGCTAGTAAGCCCTTACTGTATTCTCTGTATCAGTAAGCACTGTTTTCTGTGCCTAGTGTGAGCACATCTGATGATTGCGGTCACCCAAACCATGTCTCAATTCACCATGTGTGTCTGATTTGTGAGGATAAGCAGTTTGCTATTCTAGAGACTGCAATCAAATAAATATACTGTATTTTTCCCCTCACATTCAAAAATTTTCTAAGATGCTGCTCACCTGTCTCTAAATGCTGTCATTGCGTTACTAGCCACGTTTGCTAACTGTTTGTTTACTTGATTTTTGCTTTCACAAAGCCGCCTGTCACAAACACGCAAGGCATCCTGAGCTTTCTGCAGGGAATCGTCTAGTTGCAGATGCATCTGTTTCTGTGGGTCAGAAAATAAATGTGTGATAATAAGCAAATCATAACAGAGCAAAATAAAATTTGCACAAGAAGGAAAAATGTCAAGATTATTGCACAGTGGATTTTGAAATGACACACTCCAGTAGAAAATTTGCTACTAGCAAAATTATTATTTGTAGCAGGAGTTGTGTTGCATGCACACATTCTGATAGAATTCAAGACTGCCCGGTGCACACAGGGTTAAAGCAGAGGCCTTGAATCACTCACTCCTTCCATTAGTCACTATTTGTCCATAACACAAGGTTATTTAACTTTATGACAGGATAACTATATCAATCATTCAGCAGCTTAAAAATGTTACATTTTAAATTGTTAAGAATAATATTAGACTCATTCCCTCCTTGACTCCTCTACATTTACTGTCACATGCTCTCAGTTTCTCTCTCCTGATTGGTTTCAGATACACCCAGTCAAAGGGTAGTCTGACTTTTTCCAACGCTTGATACTGGGGTGTGATTTTGTTCTAACCGGACAACCATGACACACGCTCTGATTGGGAATTGCTATTTAAGTTGTCAAAGTGACCCACAGCAGATTTTTTGTCCCCTGACCCAGTAATCATGGATGACGGTAGTCATGGATTTTCGTTCACCTTTTGAAACCAGTAACCTTTTCCTTGTTGCCATTGTGTGTTGCATTATGATTAACTACTAAATAAAAACTTACTTCAGCTCTTTTCTTTGACTGTAGTGCAACTCTCTCCTGTTCCTCCCACTCCTCTTTCTGAAAGAGATCATATATAAAGTGGGTCTAAAAAAAGGGTTTTGCCAAAAGAAAAATCTGTTATTGATGTTATTTCTTTTCTACAATTTACTTCAACAAAATTTAAAGTTCATTTTAGTTAAAAAGTAAAAGAGAGAGAGAGACATAAAAAGTACTGGGGAACAAATGCTAGATCAAAGTACTTTTTTTTCCAGGGATACCAGAAGAGCCTCAAGCCGTTGCCGTTTTTTAAGTAGCTCTTCCATGTGCTCCACCAGCGTGCTTATCAACCCATCCACTTCCTGGACTTGCTCAAGCCACTCTGCCTTTAAAGCCTTCCAATGAGTGCTGGCCTCAGTGTCTGCATACACGAGTACACAGTCAATTATCATTCACAAATGTTCAACTAGTGCATGTAACATTATTCAACTAAACAGTGAGAAAAAAGCCTCACCCCAGGACCCCTAAACGCAAAAAAATCCCTCTCACCAGGTTTAGGTGGACAGGGTTCATTCAGGAACTGCTCTGCGGACTCCAGAAAGGCAAGAAGCTTCAACATATCATCCATCACACCATACTGCTGGCACATGATCTTCTGTTTCCGCCTGCAGTCCTATACAACAGAAACAAGTCACAGATACCCAAATAAAAAAAGATTATAAGACAACGTAAAGAATTAAATAAACAAGCAAATTGGTTTTACATCATTGGTCTTAAGTATGTTTCTATCTATTTATATTCACCGAGACCACAGATACATCATCCTGAACATTTTAGTATTTTCCCTAACAATTAATTGAAGATTTAGGAGGCCTTCTGAGTCTGATGCAGGAAAACAATAACATTTTAAGAACAGAGCCAGGGCACTTTAGGCACCTACACCAACGCTTACCATTAAATAAGCTGTCATAACCTTTCCCTCGCCAGCGTCTTGAACCTCGGTGGAATCGCATGTTTTCAGCAGAACAGGGTCTGTTCGTTCAAGTAACCTGAATTCAGGTAAAACAATTACCAATACATATATATATATATATATATATATATATATATATATATATATATATATATATATATATAAAAAGAAAAAGTACAATATATATAATCCCCAATGAACAAGCCTGAGGTGACTGAGGTGAGGACAAACTCCCTTAGATGGAAGAGGAAGAAACCTTGAGAGGAACCAGACTCAAAAGGGAACCTCATCCTCATATGGGTGACACTGGAGGGTGTGATTTTATATATATATATACAGTCTGACAAATGTGTATTGATGCAAAAGATCACATGGAGTTCACTTCTCCTCTTTAGTATCGCAGAGTCTAACGTTTTACAGCTCTACAAGATGCACATTTGCCAGACAATAACACTAGCGAGCTAACAAGAAGTTAGCATTACTTACATAGAAAGTATAAACTTTATGAATAAAATAACTAGATTTGAATTGTATATATTAAATGTATACATATACTGTTTGCTTTTATCATAGTAGTGTATTCCCAAAAACATACGTACGCAACTCCTCTTTCTGTCGCCATTTTGGTTTTGAATCTAACCCGCGCGAATCTCATTGGTCAGGATTCATCTCCGCCTCTAAGTTTTGGCTTTCTTCTTGTTGAAATTTTTTACGACGGCTTGCAAAATCAGCTACTCGGATCATTGTCGCCACCATGTGGACTGAAGCGTATCGCATCGCGGATGTGGCTTCTGTAAGGTTTTTTGTTTTTGTTTTTTTTTAATAAATATTTGTAGTTCGCGTGCATGGAAGTAAAATGAATGCATGAATGAATGCATAAATTAATGAATTAGTCAGTCAATTTTCTGCTTTTCATTGATGTGTGATGTTCCTTCTCTTTTATTCTAGGCATAGATAAATAGATAAGATTTGCTTCTTAAAAGAACCATTGTGACAGATTTTATACCTTTTAACACACAACAATATTAGATTTCAGCTACAGTAATTACAAGAACAACTTTCAGACTTTCAGCGATTATTAAATAGAGAAATTTACCTTAAATTTCCCACCACTACATTAAAAAGTAGTAACAAAACTGCAGAACTTCTGTCAACACCATGATGAAAACATATGAATACTTCGTGTGCTCTTGGTCTTCTTGGTCTTCTAGATAAATGCTGCAGGTCTTTAGCTATCCACCGAAACTATCCATCCATTTCCAGTCGGTCCCAAACATGTAGTCTAAATGTCCATGAGCATTTTTGAATCCCATGTAAAAGATATTTCATTATTCATTTTTTCAACCCTTATAACTCGCATGCAGAGATGTTTCCATCATAGGAACAATATTTCTGAGGACCCGTTTAGTAAATACATGAGTAAAAACATGGCTGTCTACTTGTCTACTGTTGTATGAATGCTTAGTAAGATCCATATTTTTATTTGGATTTGGTTTTGCTACTTTGATTTCTGTTGAGCTGCTGGTAATGCGCTATATCTGGGGAAATATATAAATAAAACGCATTTAAATGATGAATAAAATATATAAATAAACCTTCTGCATCCTTAGAAACTTACAACTGAATCATTTACATTATGCATTTAAATAGTATAAATGGTTTAAGATTTTGTGTTGGCTTTAAATAAAACGCAATGCAATGCAATCAACTTGTCCGATGCAAATGTAATGAAATACATTAGAAAAATCACGAAAAATTCTATTTAAAATTCTATCTATTAAAATTCTTTTATTAATTTTGTCCAAATTAATAAAATGCGACACTTTTTTTAACAAAAAAAAAAGTCTTATTATATAATTCATACTCTTAAAAAATCATGTCTATTTATTTATAAATTTATATACTTACCTGCTGGGATAAATACATTAAGACCAAATTTTTAATTTCTCAAATTTTATCGATCTCTAATTTAATTACAAAGGAAAAATAAATAATTTGAATAGATTTCTGTTGATAAAAGAACAATATCTAATCAGTTTACAAACAAATCCTAACGAAGGTTATTGAAAATGTTTGATTTATTTGTTATACCGAATTCCCCCCTCATTCTATTTCAGGAACAATAAACATTTATTTATACATCCATGTAGTTTACACACCGCTTTCTAGAAAAATGCTAAACACTTTTAAACTGTGTTTCTTAAGCATCATCCATGCA
Source organism: Tachysurus fulvidraco (assembly GCF_022655615.1). NCBI lineage: Eukaryota > Metazoa > Chordata > Actinopteri > Siluriformes > Bagridae > Tachysurus > Tachysurus fulvidraco. The sequence goes on along the minus strand of NC_062532.1, from coordinate 15,320,602 downwards.
TGTGCTAGTTTGGTTAGTTTAGTTCGTTTATATATTTGAAAAGCTTTACTTTCTCAAGCATTTCCCTACAAAAAAAAAAAAAATGAATAAATCAACCATAATAATAATCCCAGTGATTCCAACATCATTTTGACTCCAAACAAATGATTGAAAACAACGTTGCCGCTTATTGTATATATAATTTAAGTCTTAGAGAACAGCTCCTCCTCTAAAAGTTGTTTTACTTACATTTCCATAATATTATGGTTAAAAATAGTTAGGTTAGATTTTTGTGTCGCTACCTGTGTAGAATTAATGCTCCAAAATCCCAGTAATAAGAAACTCTGCTATTAAAATTCTGATTATAATAATTATTATTATCTAAATGCCATGTTATGTTCATTTAAGGTAACTTTGAGGTCATTTTCACGCTGTACCGAGGAATTAAAAGGTTTTCAGTGTGTGATCCAGATGATGCTCGCCATCTGCTGAATATGCCGAAAAGAATCCCACTGTCCTAAAAAGAAAAATGTGGGCTACATCAAACCCATTGCTATAAACTCAATACTACTTTTGATGCTGTTGTTCTGCTAAATTCATGAAAATGTGATATCTTTTAAACTGTAGCTAATCACATTAAAACTCATCACTTTTTAATTTTATACCATGTCTATAATTTGCTTTTACAAATGATTATATACTTTTTATAACTGAAATGATTAGAACAGTCCTGCTGTGACACTATGTAATGAAGTGTAAAAGGATTGTTTGCAATAGTTAGATATGACAGATATAAGATACATATAGAAATAGCTTATGGTCATTGTTGTAGCTCACTAATAAGTGTGGGTTCTTAATTATTTTTAACTTCATTTGAGTCTAATGACTAATTTTTTTTAAATTAAAAATACACTAGCTAGGCTGTGATCCTGCTTGAACTATTATGCCAAATGTTTCATTAAAATAATGTCAAAGATTTTACACTGAGCATTTCATCATGTCACTGGAAACAGACTAATCAACGTCCTGATGTGAAGTGAGACAGGGTCCTTACCAGTGCCCGAACTCATGAATACAATATAGTGATTCAGGTCCAAGGAAGTTGGAGAGCTCACCGAGATGCATGCACTGAGTTGTGCATCAGTATGGCTTTTATGGTACCTTCATTCTATACCACACGATAAGAACGGAGTGCAGTGGGTTAGTAAACCCCACTCTCACTGAAATACAGCTGGGACACATTTACCGGTTTTCTCATCTTTTAATAACACATTCATATCTATGCTCGGTATTGTTTTACACAAAGTTCAGAACAAATGTGAATGAGAAATGAAAGAAAATTGGCAGGCAGAAAGGGGAAAGTCCAGATAGTGTCCATGGCACCTGCTATAAGAGGGGGCTGTGGGTTAGGGTTAAACGTGATACATCACTCTTCTTCCTCTCCTCCTCCTAAACTGTGCCCTAGTCAGCTAAATAGGCCCTTATTTGCCTGTTGCATCAATAAAGATAAAAAAAAGAGAGAGATAAAGAAATGATTTCAGTTTCATGCTGCTCTGCAATGTCTCAACGAGTACTATGTTGCAGTTCACAGAGAGAGCGAGAGAGAGAGAATTCTAATGCATCCAAAACAAGATACAATCCTATGTCATTCCAAAAAAAAGCAATCAGAAAAATGAATCAAAATAAAGGATGAAGAATTGCAAACTTAATAACGTAATTTAATCTAATGAGGAATGGAAAAAAAAAAAAAGAAACTGAATAATGAAATTGATAATTTTCCTTTTTACTTTCCCTCCCCGTTCTTTTTATTTTTATTTAACAATCAATCTTGAATAATGGTCTAAACAATGGAGAGAAAAAAATCATCTTTGGAAGAAAAAGTATTCTTTTATTTTAATACACTATCCACTACAGTATATGGAGATGCTTCTACCCAGTTGTTTACATAATTAATAATTTTCTTAGTTATTTTTCATTTTAATTTTTTTTTTTTACTTTTCTTGTGTCCTTTTTCCCCCCATTTTACATTTGTCCTATTTATTCATTTGTTCTAAGAGGTAGATCAACAACAAAAAAAAAGTTACTTGAATATAGGTATCGTGCTCCTTGATTGAAGAAGATAAAATGAAAAAGGAAGGACTGTGGGGTGGAAAGCTGATGATGAGAGGGACTCCCGTTTCCCTCGACGCTGATCTGAGACTCGACCACATCCAACGTCAGTCACAAAAGAAACACCAGTACAGACATCCAGGTAACTAACAATGCAAGAAAGTGAATTCTGTGGCTGTCTGTATGGAGCACTAGGTTTGATGGGAGGTTAATAATAAGCAGAATCAGGAGGTAGAATAATGTGTTCGAGGGTTATTGAGCACTTCTCCTTTAGTGAGTATTTACAGATCATGAGTGAGGGCAGTACATCACACTTTCACGTGCTCTCTACAAACAACCGAGTAGTGACAATATGTGTAGTTTAAACTAGAGGATTCTCCATGTACCTGCTCCTTCACTGCTTGTCTACAAATCAAGTCCTCCCAACACCAAACACCCAGATCATCTCTGCTCACCAAATCCTCACCTCCCTTCCCTCTATCATGGCCTCAGCTGTAAAATAATGAGTGAGGGAAAACAAAAAACAAAAGAGAGAGAAGCAAAAGGAAAAAAAAATAATAAATTAAAGAAATTAAAGTGAAAAAAGTAACATGCACTTTCGCTCTTGTCAGGTTGATAAAACAATCTTATGGCTAAGTCTTGAGGTAGCGTTTCCTAGTTATGTGAGGTTTAATTCGTCATTAGCACCCAAATGGTTTCTTTGAGCGAAGGCCAGAAACTAGCAGGATGAAATTCCTGTGGTGTGCAAGTGTGTCTGCTACACCTGACTAGTATGAGGTTAGATCTGTTGCCTATGTGTAAATCTGTGCACTGAAATGGATAGACTTTTTAATCTTTTAATAATTCTATGATTTCCAGAGTATTAACAGTCCTTGTGAAGGAATTGCATAAGAATCACAAAAAACATGCAGTTGTGTTCCTGAAACTTGTAGTATACAGGTTTAGGTGGCATGTTGTATTAATTTTTTTTTAAATTTCTTTCTTAAACAGAGCGAGTGCTGAAGTGGAAGTTATTAGTCTTCACACTACGCATAAAACAGCTTGCACCTAGAGTGGGTCTTAACAGTAAATTAAAAAAAATGTGTTTGGCACAGGTGTTAACTGCATTACAAATAACTGGTTAGTATTTTAAATGATCTAATAGCAGTACAAGAGATCTCTGTGCTTTTCTAAAGAAACCTGATCGAGAGAGAGAGAGAGAGAGAGAGAGAGAGAGAGAGAGAGAGGGAGAGAGAGAGAGAGAGAGAGAGAGAATAAATCATCCAATTGAAGGCAATACAAAATTTTTTGGGTGGGGAGAAATTAAAACTGAAATCAAGAGTCGAACGACTGAACAGAACTGAGAAAAGACACAAACAAGGCCAGCGTGAGAGAGCGTGAAGGTCTATACCAAACCCAAACAACAAAAATATCATTCGTATCTAGCAAATAAAGTGAGTAAAGGAAAAACAAAATTGCGACTTGTGTTCAGAGATGAAAGGAGAAACAGATGGAGGACAAAACAAGTGAAAAGGAGAGAAGGGAGATGAGTGTAGTATTCATCATACATTCGGCAGCACTGCATGACTACTCGTTTTAGTAACCTAGAATTAATATCCAGCAAACCTGTGAGAACATAAAAGCCTAAACTCTGTTTAAGTTAGCTTTCATAAATGTCTACCTTTATTTAAAAAAAAAATTAAATAAAACGAATTGGCCCATCTTCCTCTCAACTCTTACACCTTACATTCCAATATAAAATTGAACTGCTTGACTCCATATTTCGCCAGTTTACAAAGATCCTAGAGATTTTTCAGTTATGTTACTTTTTTTTTTTGTTTTGTCTAAAACTGATGAAACAGTACACAACCAGATGTCATGCCCAAATAAAGCTTGCTGTTAAACAAAAGGCTGCAGTCTGAACAAATCTAAAGTGGTGTGTGTGTCTTAGGGTCTGACAGAAATCCGAAAGCTACAGACTAGATAGACAAGACTTCCTTCCCACCTGAGGAGGAGTAAATTATCCATGTCGATGCAAACGGAACACGGCTGTCTACTGAGAAAAAGGGAAGCGTAAAAAAAAAGCAACGATTTCAACCTGTGAGTGAAAACGAGCACACAAAAATATGCATCTAACCATGTGCAGGTGGAATGTGTACTCATCAAAAAAGGATTTTGGCAGTATATCTATTAGTCTTTTGCATTTAAATCGCTACATATTGCCCAGCTTTTTCCATGTCTCCTTTTTTTTTTATTCTAAAAATACAAAAGGTTTCAGTTTCTTATTATTATTTTTTTTTTTTTAGCAATTTATATACAGGTTAAATCTGTCTCGCTTGTGAATTGACTGCTTTCTTCATTTTCCGCTCCCATTTTCCAAAGTATTCTCGATCAGTTAAAAAAATGCTTAACTGAGACTATAGGATGTCTATTTTTCTGTCTTTTGTAACACCCAAACCACTTTTCCTCAACAACAAAAAAAACTATACACTTAAACTCTTTTCCTTTCCTTTCTATTTTTTTTTTTAGAAAAAGAAAAGAAAAAAACACAAAGAAAAAAAACACGCATCCCATCACACGTACATATAGGATGATGAGTATGTACTATGTTGAACCTAAACTTGATGTATAATTCGATTACTGAGATGCCACTGGGCTGCTTCTCAATATACAGTCATGGCACAAACCTGACAACCAAGGCAACCAAGACTCCAGGTCTTCAGTGCATAACATTCATGGCAACACTGCTGGAGAAACCAACGAAATAGAGCCAGATAGATATGCAATTCATCCTTCACTCAGATATTAATAAAAAAAAAGTTAGCATGTCAAGCACTTGTAAGCCATTCATGCACATTTAAGTCAGGAGATAAAATGCCATGACTGTGGCACACCACTACACAAAAAAGCCAGAGACTTCTTATTCAGTTGGATATAGAGCCAAAGACAATTTTGATTCAGCCAGGAGAAATTCATCCAATAACAAGAAACTCTGCCATCTTGCCTGTATGGATCCTTTTGAATTAAACGTGGAAAGGTGTGGGGTACCATCCATACATACTCACTTACACGCAAAAACTAGGGGAAAAAAAATCCAACAATAACTAAAAATATTTTTTCCTTAAAAAAATAAAATATTCAGGACTATCAGCTTTTATATAAAACACCAGCAAGCCAAAAAAAAGGAAAAGAAAAAAGCCATTAGGAATACTGAGGTAACAATACCCTGAGGTAGGTTTCTATTTTTTTTCTATCTAATCTGTTCGAAGATGAGTGAAGAAAGCCATATTTCTGGCCTCCTCATCAGCATACATCGAATGGAGTAGGGGAGAGAGCGAGAGTGCAGAAGCCATTTAAACATCACCTGCTGTTGACCTCTGACCTAAAGGCAGGGTGGAGTGCTGGGCCACAGGAGCGTTGCAACTTTCATAGGATCTTAAATCAAAGGTCAAATTCATCAAAATAAAAAACTGATCAAAGATCAGCTTCTGCTGTTAAGGTCAATGAAATTTGTATTCAGATGATCCTCTAATCCCATTTCATCATCCGAATTTTTTTTTTAATCAGAACTCAGCAGTTCAGTGTTCTCTCAGAGGTTTTTAAGTTAGATCTTGGTTCAAAACATAAACCAGCAAAAGCCAGATACTAAGCTCTAATTTTAAATCTCTTAAAATATCTGTGAATGATGGTCTAATCCCAGTGCCGCAATTCCTTTCCGCTGCCGTTTTCTCTGCTCTCTGAGGGGCCAGGTTAACTCACATATCATATATATATAATATATATAAAATATGCCATTTGGGTGTGGGCCACGCACCGGCTAGCATGGCGGGCGTAGTTCAGGGCTGGAGGTGAAGTTTACGTCTCGGAACTGAGCCTCTGCAATAGAACTGCAGGGTCAGCCTCGGCCCGCCCACTTACTGTACCCTCACTGTGCTTCAACAGTGCTTCAATACAAATTCATGAAGATTATATTTACAACCTCATTTTTCTTCTTCTTTATTTGTCCTTACCCCCAACAGTTTACTGCCAGGGACTTAAAGAGCAGTGTTAACAGCTTTGACCCCTCTCGTAGTTTGCTGTAGGCAAAGAATGAGCCACCTTATTGACTCAATGTGATGGGTTCTCCACTCCCCTCTCCCCACCTCTGCCTCACTGCATTTCATTATAATACCTCTGAATAAACATTTCTATACATATAGCTCTTCTTAAAAAAACACCCTTAAAATACTTGAGTGACTGGTGATGGCAGGGCTGCCTTAAGCATGTCGCTCTCAAGGCCATGTAGCCATGATTATTTCATAAGCTGCCACAAGGAATCCCTGCCATCCCCAGTCAGTCGACCTGGCATCTGGTCTCTGTTTCCTAGTTCTCTCGCTCTTTTCTATTTTTTCCCTATTTTTAAATCACTCAAAGTTCTAGTTTCTTTTCTCTAAACTTTTGTACTCTCTCATGCATTTTTATTTCCTTTTTATTCCCATCTTGTTAAATGCTTATTTTTCCCTGTCTAGCACTGGGTCTGTGTGTCGCTCTCTCTCAGTCAGTCCGCTGTTTCTCTTCTGTCTGTCCATCCGTCTGTCCGTCCAGATTTGGGCTGGAGCCGGTCACTTCCTTCTAGGCTCTTGGGTCATTCCTGGTTGGGGCCTAATCTCTGACAGGTTCTGTGGGTTAGATGCCTGAGAGCCTCCCATGCCACTTTTCTGCTGCTGCTTAACTTGTGTCAAAATGTCTCTGATCTTCCTCTGGGCAAGCTAAAAAAATAAATAAAATGAGAAGACAACTCCATTTAAAGTCAGTACAAATCAAATACAGCTTTAAGTATCGAGAGAATGTTAAAAGAATTAAGAAATATACACTCATTTACTTTATTAAGAACATCTTGTCTGTACTCTTTTCACTCGTAACTTTATACTATGTGCACTTTTGTAGGGGTTTTATTACAGTATTTGTGGACCAATAATCCTTCACAATGTTGCCATTTTGACTGCCACATAACATCAACTTTCTTGCTGTTATGTAAGAAGTGTAACCAAATCCATACTTTAGTAACACAGCAAGAAAGTTTTGGAAGAATGCTCTTTCATTTTTCAAATATATATAATATGTGTTTTAGAGCTATTCTTGTGTCCCACCATCACCCATCTGTCTATTTTAGGACGTTGTCTAGCAGTAAGAAAATATCTAGTAGCTCAAGGCACCTGGATTTTAATGTGTTTGTCGTGCTAACAGGGTCAAAGAGTTAAGTGAAACGTGTTCCTGTGTGAAACTTACCTGACTTGCATAAAAGTGGCCAATGATTTTGACAATAACCTGGTCCTGCTCGTCAGGAGTCTGTTCTCTAGGAACCACCACCTCAGCTGCAGTTAGGTTCTGTAGCTCGTTCACCTACAGAGTACAGTTTAAATAATTAACATCCTGTAACCTTAACAAGCAGATAGAACTAAGGTTTTCCCTTTAGAGCATACAGGTGTCTCTGTGATGCAATCTTTTAAAACATGCCTCACCGTCTTTCCACCCTTTCCAATAACTCTGCCAGCAGCCGCTGCAGCTACTTTGATGTGTGTCTCTAGCTTCACCTCTTCCTTTGGCCCAAAGAAGTTCTCCTCCTTCAGCTTGCCGTATATTCTTCCCTGAGCCTAAAGCAGAACAGACAGATACTTTATGTATTGATAAACGGATAGTTGCCTGTACTTGGGTACATAAACCTAAAAACTCATCATATAAAGAAACTCAATATAAAAGATGCTGAAAGACAAGATTTATTTCATATTTGCATCATAATGTTAGAACATGATGTTCAAAAATATTAAAAGGTATTTGTGATTATTCTTAACATCATTCGTGTCTGTGTTATGTTGGGGGAACAGAGTGATGAATACTTGGCTATTGTTTAGATATTAGTACCTTAAACTGGGCCTCAGGTGGACCAGTAACAATGACCATGCGCATCTTCGAATCAGGTGTCTCTGCTGGTGCAATCTGAGAGGAACAAATTAAAAGATAATCAGTGAATTAGAATCAACATCCTAATGGCCTTGTGTGTTTTAACATGTTAGCAGCTCCACACCTTAATGGAGGCTCCAGCAAAGCGGCTCAGCTGCTTAATGTGCTGGCCCTTCTTGCCAATGATGGCTCCCACTGCTTGTGCTGGGATGTACACATGGACCGTCTCCTGCTCAGGAGCCTATGTGCATAATGTATAGAATCAGGCAAGGCAATAAGTGAGCAGTAAAACAATTTAATGCGTGTCCATTACAGGAAGATATTCAACTGAATTAGTAATGGGATTCAGCATGACGGGGGAAAAAGTTTTTTTTTTATTTTGGAAACACAGCAATACTAAATAATGCATTTTTTATTTGTATTATTTAAAGAAATTGTAAAATGTTGTAATTCTAATATTGTGAAACGTCCATGACTGTTATCACTTACGGTATAGCAGCTACATAACAGTCATTCCCTCACTAGCCTCTTTTTCTATATCTTGAAGATAACACAACAAAAATGCAGCTTGTAATGTTTCAGAGAAAATGACCTTCCGAAAGGTGTCAGAAAGCACTGACTTTTACTGAGATTCTTTCCAGAAATAATCTTCCCTTAAAAAGCATCATGTTATCAATTATGAGCAGCACATGTTAATTGATATGTTATTAAGCTTTGGTAATCTGCAGCATCCACATTTGAGAATGAACGTATTGATATAAACCGGTGATTTGCTTTGCAGACTGAGTTACTGTAAATGTAATCAATTGGACGTTTACATTTATGCAAGCTGTCTTACCCCAAAGGAACCATATGGGGGACAAACCCCAGGGTTTCCAGGGGGAGGAGGAGGCATAGAGGAGGAAGGAGGGAAAAGGCCAAGTGCTCCAAGGTTCAGTCCAGGGATGAGGTGTGTCTGTTGCTGGCAGTAGACAGAAATAAAACATGAGCATTGGAGTCAGTCTAATACTACAAAAAAATGTAAAGTTTCATCACAAGCTTACATTCATGGCAGCAATGTCATTATCATAGGCCTCTCGCACTTTCTTCATGATTTCCTGCTCAGCCAGGCAGCAGGCCTCAATGGCACCTTTCACGGTGATGGTCCTCTCAGGATTATACAGGGTCAGATCCTGCAGCCTACACAGAAAGAACGCCACTCAAAATCTCTGAAACAGTTAAGGACAGTCATGTGGCAAGTATTGAAACGAAAAATGTTTGTTCGTTGACTTACGGTGAGATGGTGATCTTAGTGTCAGTGTCTTGTTCCACTTTCTTCAAATTACGCCCCTCTTTTCCAATCAAACGACCTACAAAGTTGTTGTGGGCAAGTATCTTTAGAGGCACCTCATCAGCACTGGGGGAAAAAAAAGGAAATTTTTTTTTTAACTCATCTAAGACAAACATTACAATTTTACCAAAGCTTTAATTAAGATAATGACAGGTTAAAATGCTCAGATCATCTATCTCTCTCTCTCTCTCTCTCTCTCTCTCTCTCTCTCTCTCACACACACACCCACATGTCTTGTACATATACATACATTTTTTTATATATATATATATATATATATATATATATATATATATATATATATATATATATATATATATATATATATATATATATATATACACACATACATACACACACACTATAATATTATATATATATATATATAAGGATGAGACCAGAAAAAAGAAAGAACCTTTCACTATTCAAGTGAAATGCCTGCAGAGGTCATTATGGCGTTAAGGGAAATGGGATGATGGAATAACACCTCTGTTAAGATTTTATGAATTTTAAAGCTCCTTTACGTTTTGGTGTCTTTGGCTTCCTGGTGCATGATGTCAAGGATCATACGGCAGGCCGCCGAGCAGCCCTCAGGAGTCGAGTGGATACTGATAGGCTTTTCTGCTGCTCCGGCATTCTCTTTACGGTGGACATCAATCCTAAAAAAAAGGATTAAAAGGGTAAAATAAAACTGTAGTTCGAAAATTGTGATCTAATAATAACAGTCTTGCTGTGTTATGCAATTGCATGAGACTGGACATTGGACATAAAACTTGTATTCTAATTGTTGTAAATGCGTACCATAATGTACAGGTATGAACGCTTATATTGTTTGTTAGGTTGCACTGTGGTTCTGAGTGTGTATGGATGAATAAACATGTATTCAAAAATATTATGATGATGACCACAGCATGCAGCAGGCACTTACTTGCTCTGAGTCTGCTTGGTGATGTTGCGGATGGTGGCACCCTCTTTGCCGATGATTGCGCCCACATACTGGGTTGGTACAAGCAAACGGAGAGGTATATCGGTGTGCTGATGCTTGGAGGGCATCCCTGTGCCAGGAGCACCCTGCCTGGAGTTTACACGGCCACCATATCCAGAGCGGCGTCCGTTGTCAGGGCTGCGCTGGGAGTCAACATCCAAACTCTCATCAGGTATGTAGGACACACGCAAAGTGTTGTTCTCAAACTGATAACCATTCAGCTTTTGGATTGCTCTGGAACATCAAAATAAAAATATTTTTGATTATTAGAAAAACTAGACTGGATGTTTGATTCAATGCTGATAGTTTAGAGATGGCCTTGCAGCACAGCTGAAGCACCACAAGGTGTCAGAGCTGTGCAGCCCCGAAATCCGCAAGCCATTGAAAAAGCGCAGCCCAGATAGCTTAATTTCTGCTATAAAACTAAAGTGGGGTTTAATTCCTGACTTTGATGACATCCATTGACATGAATGTAACCTTGCAAGTTGTGAAAAGAAAACTCACACGGTATGAAGTTGACAGTTTATGGCACACAGACATGCAGAGAATTACTGTATCTTCTTATACGTTTGTAATGAATTAAGTTTTCTTTTTTAATTATCTTAAGGCCATAAATACGTCTACAAATGTTAAAATATCAAACCACTGAGCCAATGCAAGGTCAAAAGGATAAAGTTCGAAGAAAAAATAAATAATACACAAAAAAGTGCACTCACTGTCTGGCATGTTCCCGAGTCCCATAAGTGACGTTCACCACAGCTGTCTCACTTTCTGTGTTAACTACAGCGAGAGAGAGAGAGAGAGAGAGAGAGAGAGAGAGAGAGAGAGAGAGAGAGAGAGAGAGAGAGAGAGAGATATTAATTAATTAATTAATTAATTAATTAATTAATTAATAAAGAAATTCATAGGATGTTTGATGAACATGGGTTTAAAATAGATCAGGGATAAGTGAATAGTTTGTTCACCTTGTTCACAGTTTTCAACGGTTCCATACTGTGCAAGTAGACCATCAAGCACCTGAGAAAGTAAAAGAAAGGACCGAGTTAGAAAAAACATTTCAACTTTTGAATGGCTCAAACTAAAACGAGACACCAACAGAGATACAATATACTCTAGGCTTAACACAATCTGTGCGACTCTCTACTAAACTCACAGCTCAAGGTGGGATATAGAGCTCATCGAGCTCATCTGGATATCAGTGACAACAGAATATAAGCAGGTTTTGCAAACAAATTATTTTTGTACACCATGAGCCTCAATCAGTCTCAATAAAAAGTAAATTTGAATCTGTCCAGATTCCAAGCTATGATATGTGCATATTAATGTGTGTGATGTGTACAGGTTCCTAAACTGAACACGGGTCAGAAATCGAATACATCGCCCCCTTGTGGCTCACATGGGAAGTGGAGAGAGCGAAATACGTGGACCAATGGGGGCTGGCCGTGAAAGACCCGGCCCACCTGGTGCTGCAGCGTGCTCGTGCTCAGTGCCACGCCCCGCAACTTACATCTCATACACACATGTGGCACAATGGTGCATGAAAGCCACAAACAGTGCCATATTTAGGTTTTAGGTTTTATTTTTTTTGTTTTTTTCCTCCAACATCAGATAAAAAAAAATCGGATATAAAATATCACATACGTTGATGCTTAAATTAGTTTAATTATTTTATTTATCTTAATAAATGCAAGGCAATGCAATCTATAGGTAGACTAAAATTCAGTTTCAGAAAATCCAAATGTGGTCAATAATTTTAGTTATAAAATACATGAGAACTTTTTTTAAATAAATTTTTATTATTTAAAAAATAACTAATAGATAAACATAACAAAATATGCAAAATATTCAGATATATTTAAGAATGGAATTTTGAACAATACAATTCTCTTTGGTCTGCTACGAAACCCACTCAAGTTCTTATGTTGCTTTAATCTCTGTCCAAACGTTCATCACACCAAGAGATTTCAGTTTGTGACAACCCTAAATCATTTTCTTCAAAAGGGGCATCTCTTTGTTGTGTGTGTTTACCAGTTTATAAAAGCCCTGTTTTTTTCTCTGAGCACTTGGAGTTGTAGCATCTATAAGCAACAAAATCATTTCCAATTCCATGAAACGAAAGTGGTCTGTGTCTGGCCTATCTATACAGCACAGGGCAGATTCATTTACTAGATACAGTAAGCACACTCACCTCCCATCGTAAATCCGGTGGAATGTTTCTAATCTGAAGTTTTCTGGTCCTGTAAGAGGAGAGAGAAAGAGCAATTGTGAGATTATTAGCTCTCTTAATGCAGATTTTAACAATTATATTTACGAATTAAGAAAAAAAAAATATTTTTAAAAGATGTAACTAACAAACGAATGTTGGAACCCGATGAAAAATACAAATACTTCCACCAAATCAAGTTACATTACATTCATTACATTGTGGAGTGGCAAGACTATTCTTTTCCAATTTTAGCAGGAATTAATGCTGGAAAAAATTACTAATGAAAATCAACATATTGAATTGATTATTTGTACGACCAGCTTGGGAACCACACACTTAAATTGTGAAAAGTAATGACAATTATTATTATTATTATCACTATCATAATAATCAGTAGTAGTATAGTAGTAGTATTTATTCCCTGTATAGCATGCCAATTAGTATGTTCAATTGAACAAAATGCTGCTAATATATGTTATAATTCCTATTTGATATGATATGACACACGGATTCACTGCTACTACACACAAATACAACAAAGAGTTCTTCTGTCTGCTCATGTCTTCTGATTTGTGGATCTTGAGTCCTGCCTCTCATTCTCAAATAAAACAAATGGCACCAAAAGCCACAAGAACGCGTTTCCTTTAATACCTCCCACGCATTTTCTTAGGCAAAATATGGCATCAAGACAACTCAGTCAGCAACAAGGTGAAAAAAAAACCCCCACCAGAATGACCAATACCATTCAAGTAACACTCACCTTGTACCATTATACGCTATTTTTGGTAAGATCATATGTATTTTATCCACTTTTTTTACATTTGATATTTCACAAGGATGACAAAATTGAACCTTGAAACATCACAGTAGAGCTAAGGCTGAACAAAAACAGCAAACAAATAAGGGAAAGGGATATGTAAGACACATATAACCAAGTACAAAGTGGCTAATAAAGTGAAATGTGGTGAAGAAAGAGAGAAGCAGCAGTAGGGGTGAAGGACAGGGTGCCAGCATGAGCAGAGTGAGAGAAAACGGCAAGTGGAGATTGAATGGGGATATTGAAACTGGACACTGATGACTGTAGTACGCTGCCAGCTGTCCTGGAACCATCCCAGTGCACGGGCAAGAGGAGGGTGAGAGAATGGAGAGAATCAGAGGAAAGCGTGAGAGAGGAAGCAATAAAAGAGGAGCAACAGAAAAACCATGAGACACTAGCATAATTTAAAAATGAAAGCAAATAACAGAGCAAGGGAAAGTGCATAAGCTGATAAGGGCAAAAACAACATAATATATTGTACTACCACTCCAACATAATCCTGGTGTGAAGCAGCAGGACACTCAGTATAATGGGGACATGCTACAAATGCTAGTCAGGTTGTAATGTCATGTGACTTTAACCTTGCACTAAAAGTCAAAGGCTTCTAAACCCTTGCTGTTGTACACTAGAGCCTCTAGATGGAGATGGCGTGCAGAGGAACAAGGAGGAAAAGTTCACATCAGGGGTCAAAAGGGAGGAGCTCACCTCTGTGCTCTGCCCAAGTCCTCACTAGAGTTTGAGAAAGGGTTAAAACCAGAATCCCTGGTGACCTCTGAACCTTGGAGTTCAGACCCACCCACTGGTTGGAAAAACAGAATGATTTACTCTCTCCACCCTTCGTTGCTTGCTTTAGGCTCATTGCAAATGCCGGATAAAAGCATGTTAAAGTCCAAAAAGTTCAAAAATGACCTCTGTTTTAAAATCTATACAGCATGCGTGCATCTCAGTTGTTTTTCAGAAAAAAATATCTCGGCCACTGATCTGATCTTGGATCCGCCCCTTAAAATAGACTCGAACAACATGTCGGCGCTCACAATGACGGCCATTTTGTTGGCTTCCTTGTAAATAAGCCATCAGATGTGCAAAGTAATAACAAATAAACCTATTCTGCATTCACACATGGTTTTTGTGATACATATTTTATATGTAACTTTAAGATAGTGTCTAATGATTCAATTTAAGACCATAAGCTGGATGTGCCAAAAAAAATCACCAGTATGCTCTGGTGCTGATCAATGGCTCTCTGCTATCTGCACACATCCCCCACCCTGATGCTTGAACAATCCACAGGCGTGCACGTATACACCTCCATCCCCCTCTCGGCCACACACGATCCCTGGTGAACCTTTGCATCATTGGCTGTTAGACCAAAAACATCTCTTTTGCTTTACACAAACAAGATGGATGGAAGTTAAGGGGTGGAGAAGGACTGTCTTTTTGTGTTTTCCTCTATTGTTTGGGGAATGGGGGTGGAGGAGCCGCTCTTAATTAAAATTTCAAAGTTAACATTTGCATATTGCTTCGGCTAATGAAACGAGCACGACCCTACCAACTTAAAGCCATTATAGCCATCATGAAACCTGGCATAAGACAAATGACTGACTGCTGGCACAAAATATGACGTTAGTGTACAAAAATTGCTAAACAAAATTTTCAGTTACAAATAAAGTTCTTATTTCACTCAATGCAGAGGCAAGAGCGCATTCATGAGAAATTAAGAAAAAACAAAACATACTGTTAAAATGTTTAGGGAGCCGAGAACATTTAATAACCGACTCTAGAGAAAGGCCTTGAGTTATAGTGAACAAGAACAACAGAAGAACGAAGAAGAAGAGAATGCACCTCTTGAGAAGGGCAAAGGTGAAGGCTCTTTAGAACACCCAGAAGTAAGAGGAGGGGCATATTCAGTTTGCTACAGAGGAGTCATTCTGTGCTATTGTCCTATTGCTGGGGGCAGGGTCAAGCAGAGTATTTCAAAAGATCAGGGCTTTGGTCAAAAGGCTCGTCAATCAATCTTAAAGATTTTAAGCAGAAACCCAAAAGCCGACATGCACAAAGGTATAAAACTGCACCCACAGAGAAGCTCAAGTTGGAAGATACTCTTGCATGTGCAAGGCTTTCCTCTCATATCCATCTCCATTCACGATTCTTAAAACCCTCTCTTTCAAGCTACAGTAAAAGCCATCACACTTCTCGTCACTGCTGGTGCAGACATGCAGGCACACACACATACATGGCGCAGGCATGCAGACGTACACAGCCTACGCCCTTTCATGTTACGAGAACATCCCGTTCCTCTGTGTGCACATGTGCACTCCTACTCACACGCACGCACCATGCAGCTCCCACATACACTTTCAGTAAAATACACAATGAAGCCATGCACGCACACATAAGCAGGTGCATCTTCAAGAAGCCGTTACAGAGGCTCACTGCCCTTGAGGCCCCTTTGGTAATGAACATGTGAGGGAGCCCACATGCATGCAGGCTGGTGCATGATGGGCCAGCCTCAGCTGTTCTGGAGGACTCAGCAGGTCTCACCATCCATCAGCAACATGCACACACACAGACAGCATTCCATCGCTCCGAATTATAAACACGCTTTCAGACAGGGCCACCGCATGAAGTGCAAACATACACTTCTCTGTACACACCCACTGAGCCAACATTTTCTTCTTTATTTATTTAATGAGCAAATACTTAACATCTATACAAAATGGTATACACTATAAATATGCCGAATATCCATGGCGATATATATATTTTTTAATACAACTCACACACATTAGGCAGTCAGCACTCCAACCCTGACATATAAAATGAATGCACATTTAACACTACACACCCACATGGGCACTACACTACTCGCACTACTATTCAGTTAAAGCTGCAGGAACTGGTCTGGATTTCAAAATGTCTGCTTTTTGAGAAAAAATACATAATCCATAGTGAGGATTCCTAACTGCAATGCCAAAAAAGCACCCTCACAGATAGTAGAGATAGGAGTAGGTGCAATGTAGGAATACAGTTTACCCAATTTAAGGTGTAACCGTACACCAAATCAGCCTCATTTTAATATGGAAGTTTTTTTTCCTTTTTCTTTTTGACAAGCTTTTTCACGCGTGTGAAACACAAGGATGGTGCTTGTGAGATTTTTCACACCACACTCATTCAACTTCACACGTCCCTCTGAGATTAAAAGACTTTTTTTTTTCCTTCCAGACAAAATGACAAATTTACAGTTAAATCCTTTGTCTCCAATATGCCTCAATGTACAGGCATGAGAGGGAGACTTATACTTACAATCACATCATTCACAAAGTGCCAGTGGTGTTTAGCTGCCTACTCAAAGGGGTCTAGCTAGGTGTTTGCCATGAACCTCAAGTGTCTACATTCTTCCCAAAACATCATATTGTCGAGGGAAAAAAGATGACATAGTATAACTATAATGTTTAACTATAATTTTAATGCCAATACGCTGTTAATACAATGAACGACTCAATGTTTTTGCCAATTTCACAGAAATTATTATTACATAACTTAACAGCACAGACACAATGTTGTTTTAAGACCTTCTGAGATATATATGGTTTTTCACCTCTCAGCTTTATTGGAAAAAAACAACCAATTAAACACATTAACAGTATAGAAAGGTGAAAGGTTAGACAGGAAACTAAATGCACAGGAAGTATCCTAGTCAAGAGGTGCTGTTAGCATAAATCACCCATTGCCTTGCCACTTCCTGTAAGCCGTTTCTCATTCAGCCAATCAGCAGTAGTAGTTTAAAAGAGAGAAAGGAGGTACTGACAAAAAGGCGGGGAGAAAAGGGGGGAGGGAGGGAGAAACAATGAGCTTCCAAGACAGAAATAACCATTCCTACCCCTTCCAAGTCACCCAACACACAAACACACTAAATATTACATTCTCCGGGTAAAAACACACACACACAAAATCATTTTATATATTTGTATAGTATTCAATTCATTGTAATTATTGCACTTTAATGAGCTGAGGTCAAACTGGCTCCAGTCAGCCTACAAAATGACTGCAATAACGAAACATGGAATTCATCAGTCAATATGGCGGCAAGAACTAGGTACTCCTGACAGACGTTTACACTGATCTCTCCTCTCCCCCACACCTTCCTTTTTAAATATCGTGAACCAGGATAGTTATGAAAAACTACAAGAAAACGTACTTCAAATTTCTGTGTGTGTATGTGTGTGTGTGTGTGTGTTCTATTTTGTTGTAGCACTCCTAGTGTGACTGATTAATTGCTTCATAAATGTTAAACATTATAAATTTATAAAATAAGTATATTGGCATGTGTATGCACATTTGAAATATTTTCACATTTTTTCCCTACTACTGTTTGATATTAGCTATAAAAGATAGAAAATGCAGTCAATTTTAGCATAGTTTTTAATTGCATAAACTATATGCTTGAAGGAACAAAAATAGCATTGCAAAACTGTGAACAGCTAGAAAGCAAGGACAAAAATCTTTACAAAAAAACAACAAAAAAAACTACATTATAATAATATTAATTAAAAAAATGAATATGGAGAATGATGCTGATCCTAGGGTAAAATAAATAATTACAATTCCACAATTTTAATTTCACAATTTATATATCTAAATTAAGGAGGCAATACAAATTATTTTGTTAAAAATGAAAATATTGTGGTTAAATATCCAACTATATAATATTATCCAACCATCAAGATAGTTTATAGTAGAATTTGATGTGGGAATGCAGTCCTTTAAGACACAAAAGCAAATTCACCAGGGACTGAAGAAAATCATGCATTTAGGATATTAAGTAAATATGTAGTTCAGTATACAAGCCTAGCAAGTTTTCCCAGTCCATACTGGAAAATTCTGTGTGTGGTATAGGCGGGGGGAGGTGATCTTCATAGCCTTATACCCTCCCTTCCCCTCTAGCTTCATAACAGGAGTCTATGGACGAAAACTCTAAGCTGATTGTCTAGGTGAAGAAGGCAAGCTTAACCAGAGGTTTCTCAAATCAATGAAAATGTACCCCCGAAGCCTAGTTAGGCAATTGGATCACAGTCCATTATAGGGGTGGATGAAGGGGTGACGCACATGCACACAAATAGTGGTCAGAACTTCAGCAGGAATCGTAATCCAGGATAAAAAAAACTTTAGGTTATCCTCTCTTGCTAATGGTGAACCATGTAAATTGGTGAAGAAGGAACTTTTGGCCTCAGCAGCATTCCCTCCCCCTTTGCCTTATATTTTTTTTGCATTGGTTCTACCTGATAGGCCACCATCCCCCACCCAGCTATGCTTTCTTTTTTTCACCCCATCCAATGAAGAGGTCAAAGGTTATTCCACAAGCTTGGCAATCAGGGCATGCTGATACAGCATTAACCCTTTAGAAGCTTAGAAGGTGGAGCCTAACTACAATGGCCAGCTTTCTACAAGACAGGGAAGGCTAAGGAAGTCTGTCCGTTTGTGCATATAAAATCCACATGTGCAAATGCTTAATATGGACGAGAATGATTCAAGTTCATCTTCCATCTGCTGGAGTTTTAAGGTTTGGTAGCACGTAAAAACTTTATCCTTATCTGGATTTATACTATAAATAAAAAAAAACAAGCAAACAAAACCTTAGTCGAGAATATATATTGATCGCTATAGCTATTCTTAATTGATAAAAACAAAAACTATTATACATTTTTCCATAATAATCAGAAGAAATCAAATCAAATTTTATTTGTCACACACATACATACAGGGTACGATATGCAGTGAAATGCTTTTTTATTAATAATTTAATTTAATAAGAATATTAATACATTAATATTAATGACAACCTGGAAAGACAGTACTTTGTCCCAAAATTACAAAGCTTTTGGGAAATCAGAGCTTGCTCTAAAATCATGACTGCAGCCAAAACTAATTAAAAAGCATGAAGCTAAATCAGAGATGCTAGCTACAACAGCCGTGCAGATACAAGTGTAAACATGCAAAAAGGGAAAGGAGGGGACACTTAGCCTCTTTTCTCCAAGAAAAGAAAAGATGATAGATAAAGAAAAGATGATAGAAAATTCCATATTGTCCAAATAAGGTAGTCCAAACCGTTTGATTATTGTGAGAGTGGGAAATTGCAGTCACAAGAAAATGATACATGGAAAAAAAAAGAAGAAGAATTAAGATTTGGGTATGTACACAACATGCAACTTCTACAAAAACTGAGGCAGTCGATTTTAAATATGTTTATAAACTCCAATAGGATAAAAGCATAATATTTCAAAGTACTTACTTATTAGCCTTGTTCTTCAATATTGCAAACAATTGCTCTTGGTATGGCACTATAGTTTTAGCATTTTCTGTTAGATTTAGATTTTAAAGTGCCATCTACTAAAATCAAATTAGAGATTTTAAATAAGAAGCATCCCTTCTTCTACACAGATTTGTAAGTACATCTTGATATATTAAACTCGAGCACTAACCTGATAAATGCAAATGATTACCTCCTCTTAGTATTTACATTCCACACAATTAGATCAGTCTTCTTATCAAAGGAAAACACTTTCAAAGGTTAAGTAACTTCAGTATACCTTCCACATATTTCCCCAAAAATACAGACTTAAAAAAAATCCCAGATGCACAAAATTTTATTTTCAGAACACACATAGGTGCCTGTAATGGCCACACACACACACACACGCACGCACACGCACACGCACACGCACACGCACACGCACACGCACACGCACACACACACACACACACACACACACACACACACACACACACACACACACACACACACACACACACCCTTTGTTATGGATGATACCTGTTGGAAGTACAACACTGCTATTATTATTGCAGTGTCCCTTTTAGACAGCCTTTGCCTTCAAACTGCCCATTCACACTGGTAGTTGTGTGAAACATTAAAACATCCACAAGACAATTATTTTCAGGGTGATATCACCAGCATACTAAATAGTGTGGTAAAATATATAGCCTATGCCTAATCCACAGCAATGTACAATGTGAGTACAGTGTATGAGAAACATCTGTGTGTGTGGGGGGTGGTGGTGGTGGAGTCTGTAAAATTATATAAAAAAATAAAAAAAATTGACAAATATCACAACTTTGCAGGCATGATATGAGCTCTCCCAATGAGTTGAACATGTCAACCCCTATGGTCACAAATGCTTATGACAACCATCACATTACAATGAGCATGGTGCAACTTGCTCAACTGTGGAATGCCACTGCACTGGTAACTAAGGGGGGTGGAAAAGGAGACCAAGGCCCTTCTGCCGTATTATCGTGTGGAAAAACTCCTCCTTCTCCCCCTCTTTCCCTTTTGTCTTGGGAACTGTGGAATTTGGTATAGTATGGAAGGGGTCCCCAGTTCGTTTACTCTTAGCGTTGCATCTCGACCTTTGAACCCCGTTGGGGGAAACTCAAAGGTTGAAAGGGCAACAGGCCAGGGCAGGATAAGGTAGGGGGTTGTGGTTAAAACCAAGTGATGTTTTACAACTTCTAGGAAATATATGTTTAAGTTAGCAAGGGTATAATAATAGCTTTTATTTTTTTATTTCGCTGCCCAATCAGGTGTGCAGTATGACTCCATATATTAAACAAACATGACTTATTTCAAGGACTTTACTGTTACATGGTATGATCACACGCACTGTGTGTGCAGAAGTGACCAATAATATTAAATAGGGGTTTAAAACGATGAAAAGCAAAATTGTGATGTCAGGAAAAAATGGGACTTTATCGTAAGGCGTGAACAGATCCATGTACCGTGTGTGTACATGTATGTATGTATGCGTGCGCGCGCGCACGTTACATAGAGGAGGGGGTGGGGGATAGTTGGAAAGCTGCTCATGCGCATGCGTGTCCTCGGCTTTCCGTTTGCTTAGGCGGTGGGTCGGTTGTGGTGGGCGCTGGGTAAAGCACAGGCCGTTAGAAAATAACTCTCCGAATTCCTTTCTAGGTTTAAAAGGCGATGTAACCTTGCTTCGGGTCAAAGTTCACGTTCTGCTGCACATAGCAATGTATGAAGAGATTGTGTGATAGTCTGTTTTCTAAGGCGAGTTACAAAAACCCCAGGACACACTGCTTTACAAGTCCTTATCGAAAATATATCTTTCTAATTAACTAATCATGAATATATTTTTTTAAATAAGACAAATCAGGAGTCGTCTCTAGATTCATACGGTTATGATGGTTGCAATAGGCGCCGGTGTGTAGAATATACCGAGGTACATGCAACATTAGATAGAAATGTTGTTCATTTTAGGCCTATAATGATGTTATGAATGATATTAAAACAAAACGCAGTCTTGTCTTAGGCCCGCTGTCTCACGTGCGCCATTTCGTGAGTGTGGCGCGAGAACTAAAATGGCATCAACTCGCTTATTCAACCAGATCTGCATTCTTTCGGGGCAAAATCATGCAAGTCGCCACGTAAACCAAAAAATACTAACAAAAGTACGTTTGCTATTAACATTCTTTTGTAATTCTCTATTGCAAAGTAAAAACTACACTCGACGGCACCTTGTAAAGCACAAATAAATAAATAAAAACAATCTTAATCGTGGATCTTGAACATACCATGTTCCGATGCATTTTCTTTGCAGAAGGTTAAAAGGGATATAATCAGGTGATCCAACATGTTGAATAAAACAAAACTAGTTCTCGTCGTTTGTTCGTTACTAATCCTGATTACAGGCAAAAGCACATGTACACCACACCCAACCAGACGACGAAAAAAAAACTTTCATACCAAAATCTTATCAATTCCCCAGGTTAGTGTAACCTACCACACTAACTCAGTGCAACATCAGCTATTTGTTTAAAATTTTTTATTGGTCTAACTTGAAGTCTTTTTGAGAGGAATGGGATTAATGAATGAAAACGTCCTGTGTGTGTTTGTTAAACAGGAAACAGTGCACCACAGATTTAGGTCTATATTCTGTATCACACTGTATTTTGAGATCACATACTTTTACTCCATTTCACACGTCAGGCTGTAGAAGTTTGCAATAACATACAACACAGTAACTGGTGGATATTAAAATACGTTTAGGCTTCACGACCTCGGCACGTGTAAAGCCAGATTTTCTGGTTTATTACAACTTAAGATGAGCAACGTGCACGTCTGAGAGTCTGCACTCTTACGTAAAATTCCGTAGGTCATTTAATTTTACTTGATTTACATAATGCACATAGGCTCCACCTTTCTTCTAGATAAACCACGCCCATTCATTTATATAGTGCCAAATATCCATCAAACTCATGAAATTACATAATATAATGTAATAGGTAGTGCATGTAATTCCCAGCACCCATAATGAACCATGCAGGTGGAAGGTAACAAGGCGCTTCGACATCTTAACGACGTGTTTTTCCCCTGAATCGTCTCGCCCACAGGTGCAGCAGAACATAGTCTTAACCACATACAAGATTCATCTTTTAAATTTGTAACGTTTATAAGTATTGGCTTGCGTCAACTTGCATAAGCAATATAGTAGCAAAAATAAGACATCATAGCAGTAACAACTTTACTAACTACTAGTCACTAGCAATAACGCATGTGCCGCTCATATATGACGATAAATTATATACATACCAATATATATGTACCAATAATGTCGCCGATCATCAACAGCACGGTTTCGTTCTGCCCTGGAGCAACAAGCTAACGAGTAATGTCGCCTTTCCTGGGTTAAGTAGCCGCAAATGAACATGATTTAATCTGCCATATATTAATTGGCGTCACCAACTTGTGTTACATTAAATAACAGGAAAAAAATAACTAAATAGTTAGTTGCCCTTCCCCATGTTAATCGAAGAAAACGAACAAGCAAGCAAGTAAGCAAAGAATGAATGAATAAGTAAAAATAGCCACCATCTTCGGGTAACTTTATATGAGCTTGTTGTTAAAATGTATTTTTTAATTAAATATTAATTCAAAAGGTTTTAAAATAAATTTACGGTTTACTGAAACAAGAAGCCTTTTTCCTTAAAAGCAAGACACTACATATGAATAGTGTATTCACACACACACACACACACACACACACACACACACACACACACACACACACACAGATATTTGAATCAAATAATTTTCAGTGAAAACAAACGATAAAGACCTTTAGACTTACTATGAAGGTTATTGGAATTTCTTTAACCAGTACAATGCTATAGGCTGTTAAATTAAAATAAAGATAACAATATTTCTGCAGTTTCACTGTAAGATCTAACGTAATTTCAATGGATCAAACGTGTACAAATATTTTTCAATGCAAAACAAATCCAAGGGAAAAAATGATTTGAGGAAACAGTTTTAAACCACAACGTGACTTCATGTGTTTTCACTCTATTGTGTTTTATGTCACATACACGAGCATGCTAGAAAACCGAATGTTTTCTGTTTATAAACCACATCAGGGATACATGTCCTCAGGTTTGAGGAATATTGGGCGGGGCTTTGTTTAATTTAATAGGGCAAATTTAAATACGATGGTGTGGCCGCGAGTGGACAAAATGAGTTAAAGAACGCTGTCCGAGACGTTTTATATTTAATATTACAGTAAGAAGATATCTTATAGATGTACAATTTATCAAATAAATAAAAAAAATACAGAAAAATAAATAAACCTCATTGGCGAGACCAAAATTGTTGCTTCTACCTGTAGGGTCTTGACTTAAAGGTGTTGATCAGAAAGTATAATGTAAAAGACAGCAATTTATTTAGTAATAGACCAAAGAAGATAGTCTTTATAAGTAGAGTAGGTGTATTTGGCTAAATAAGAGTTTTTTTATAAGACAACAGGCCTACTGTAAATCAATAAGGAAAAAAATACTATAAATTCAAATTCAAATACGTATAAATTCAAATTAAACCAGCATTCGGGCAAATAAACCAAATTTTGGGGTTAAATGGTCAACCTCGCCAACACCAAGGTAAATCCACTATCTGTTCTGTTCAGTAGTCTTGCAAGCAGAGAGGATAACAGCAAGCGACTATCCACTCAGCCATTTTAGAGTGTAAGCAGCCATATTCTCATGACAACGCCCAATTACCCACAATGAATCGCGCTTACATGCGCGCGCGCGTAAGCTACTATTCTAGGCACATACACCATGAAGACTTTGTTTAGCAACCATGTCAGTAGTGCTTTAATTACATTCAACATATAAATGTGTGCATTACGTCCTTTGTGGGGTTTTTTGTTTGTGTGAAATATTAAAGCTGCTGCATTGCATTGTGATTGAATGTAGGTATTTTTAAAGAATCAATAGTAAAAACATGGTATCCAGACACACACCATAAAAAACACTACTACTAGTCTGATAGACTAAGATTTTTTTAGTACATTTGTCGTTAAATTTTTCGAGATTATTGAAGGATTATATCAGTAATCAGTGATCCAGTTATGCTAAATCAAGATGATTTTCAAACTGTTGAAGAAATCCCACAAGGCAGCAGTGAGTGCTAGGGGGAAAGCATAAGAAGAAAATGTGTTGTTTAATCTCGTGTCTCTGCAATGCTCCACCGTTTACGCAGCGCTGTGCATGCACAGAGGAGAAGGGGAGACCTGCCTTCATTCATAAAGTCACAGAGCTACTCGAGAATACTACAGCAGCGTGAAAAAGGCGGCGCGCGCAATCACGGACCCGCCCATTCCCCCACACAGGAGGGGTGTGTGTGTAAAAGTAGAGCGCTATAGAAACGTGTGCATCCACGCTCCATGTACTACCGAATAAAAATACGCTGCCTTTTTTTCCACTCTCACAAATCAAGGAGCTTCTAAAAACTGCAATGTAGTTTTAATGATCATGTAGCAATATGTAAATGCCAACACCCCTACAGATTCTAGGTTATATCTAAACCCGAGTGATTCCTAACATAAGAGCAAATGAGCAATTTTATTTATTTATTTATTTAAACAAGCACTTAAGGATTCAAGCGAATTGGATGCAAAAGTTAAAGTAAATCGGTGGTTACGGCTGGTTTGCTTTCTAGAAAAAAAGACATTGGTCATCTCTTTATTAAATGGTATAATCACCACTAACCATTTGAATAAGGTTCCCCCAAACAAGATGGTAACCCAGTGTTACAGACTTAATAATAATAATAATAACAATAATAATAAAACATTTAAATATTGGGCGAGATCTGATTAAATCTCCTCCAAAAATACTTTTACTTCAAATAGATCACCCCACTTTTTAAGAGTCTTAACAAATCAGAGAGTAGCCAGACTATAATATATATTTATAATAATATTGTATATAATATTCCTGAACTTGGAGTAAGAGCATGAAAAAGATAAAATGTTTTTTCACAGTGAAACCCTTAACCCTTTGGCAAAAGTAAGTGTCCTGAATGAAGACATGGGTGGAAAGTTCTTGATACCAAGTGATTAAATCACACACCAACAACAATACAAAATGTATGGGAAAAAATGGATTTATTCAGTTTAAATATTATATTATTCAGACTCTTTCACACAATACATATCCTCTGTATTCCTCTGGTGAATAAAGTTTAAGAATATGAAACTCCAATAATTATATTATAAAACAAGCCCCACACACACACACACACACCTTTAAAAAACAAATCACAAAAATATAAAACATTACTTCCACCTGAGAATAATCAGATCACTATTTTCTGTTTAAAATAGACATAACAGGGAAAAGAAGACTTCAAGACTTGTTACAGGTATATGCTGGAAAAACAGATCCATAATATATGTAATTTCACATATTAGCCAAACAAATTAGATTAATTTTTTTAGCACAAATAACCTCTAAACGTTTAGGATTAAGGAAATAGAAAAATGCATGTGCATAAATAGTACCCATATTTCCCATGTTCACTTGAAATGTACACAGCTCCCTAAAGTTATACATACATTTGTATGTTAAATCTCAATGTGTATTTCACGAGAGGTAAAACAATCTTCTTAACAGCATGGAGTAAACCCTCATTCTTGTAAATTAGCAAATGCTTAGAACAGCAGGGTCTTCAAATGTTATATGTAGCCAAGTGCTTGGGAACACCAACCTATCTGCCTCTATAGCACTCAGACATCGCTCATTTTTAAATGCTCATATTACAGCTCATTCCTGCATGTTAAAGATCACTGTCTAGCACTGTCTGGCAATGTATCTACTTACACTACACTGGTTATACAGGTATTCTGTTTAACTGGTTGTGGTGTGTTCAGCTTTAAATAGGGTTAGAATGAATGAATGAAAGATGTGTATAACTTGTAAAAATGCTGAAAAGGAAACTGAACATTGGACTGTTTATTAAAATAAATAAGTAAATAAATAAATAAATAAATAAAAATAAGGGGCTTGAGATCACAGTTATATTACTTAATCGTCCTTTGGTCAACATGAGAATCTGAGAATGTATAAAGCAGATGGCAAAATTCCATACATTAATTTTTTTTTTTTAAATTTATTTAAAATGACACAGTTTCAAATCACATACTATTGTTTCCAAATTTGAGGCATAAGTTGTACACGCACAATACATTTTTAGTAGTCTGCATTTTAGTTAGTCCTTAAATTTCCTTATTGTACGTACCAAATTACTTCTCAATCCTATTCTCCAAGCACCATTATTTTACATTATAGGTATCAAATTCCTGCACACATGCAAAAGGGTCCTATAACTTAGCAGGCGCCATGTTTTAAGCTCATGCAGTGATCATGTGAGGGGAACTCATGATGTTATATAGGTTTGGGTTGGAAGGAGGGAGATTTGCAGCATGGGTGGAGGTTTGCTGGCCCTTCCCCCTCTCTCTGTGGGTTTAGCATGATGGAGTGTGTGTGCAGAAAGAGGACATAGCATGATCAGACCAGCACATGCCTGTTTGGAAGCCATGTAACACAACGGCTCCATTTTAACTGATTGAGGCCGAGTGGGAGGGTGCTGCAAAGATATAAGGGTAAAAAGAAGAATTGTAGAAGGAAGGAAAATAACCGCTTTCCATTGGTGATATATGGTCCTATAGGGTCTTATGGCTTGTGTAAATAGGAACATTTTAAAGAATAAGTGAACAAAAGAATACATCTCACTAAAGCATTTTTAAACCACCATACACATTAAAAAAAATTAAAATCAAATAAAAGACTGAACATTGAGTTTCATGTTTTCAAATCTACAGCAGGGGCTGAAGTAACTTGTATTTGTTCTCAGGTTTTGTTAAGAACACTAAAATCATTACACATATCACTGATGACTGAACACACCTTGGAGAAATAAAAAAAATATTATTATAATTTAACGATCTGGTGATTTCTTTGAACAAAAAGCAGGTATAGATAGATCCATAGATCTACACGGGTACAAAGCAAGGAAATGCTAGTTGATATCTACAAAAAATGCAAATAGTATAATTGACAAACCATGCAGAAGATGTTGAGCAAATGCAGTACAAAATCTGTGTGTATGTATAAACATTACACATAAAAATGAAAATTAAGAATATTTGCACCACACACACACACACACCTTACAGTCTGATCTTTGAACATTTATCCCAAACATTTAAAATCCACACACTATTCAAATACTGCTAAACAATCTCTGTCCTGTCTCTGGCCAATACAATAAAAATTAATTATATACCAGCATTGCAATAAATAAATAAATAAAAAAAACATTAATAGAAAAATCACATCAATTCAATGCAACACTATGCTAATTCATAGCTTCACATTTTTACAAAATACCCTGTCAATTTGCTATTATACCAAAATACCAGATCAATTTGTTCTGGTATCAATGAAAAAAAAAAAATAGATGTATTTCGAATTTTGGGGTTCTCCTTCAATTTCACTCCCATCCTCAAATAGTTTTACATATGGCATGGTCAAAAAAAAGTCAAATTCATATATGGATAAGTTTTAATAGCAATTGTTCCTTTATATCCAATTAAAATTATACATCAGCTTGGCTTTACAACAGCAATTGGATGATAGAAAGAAAAAACTATTAGAATACACTGTCTTGTGTATTATACATTTAGCATGCGTTTCAGACTTTCATGTAGTTGTATTAGTTTTGTCTGAGCTACTGTATTTCCATGTATTACACCAGGTTCTTGATGAAATTATATTTTATTCTATGTTTATGAGTTAAGTAAGGAATGACAAAAATCCACTTGACTTAAAATCAACAAATTGTATCACAATTCAAACATCTAACTCTCCACACATTTATAGCCAAGTTAAATGATCTGTTCCCAAAGGATACAATGTACATAAAAAGGTCTAAGGTCTTTTAAAGTGTATTTAAAAGATGAACAATATGTCCAAAAGCACCTTAAAGTTCTTAACAAATACCCTTAAGAGGAACTCAAATTAACATCTGAAAATGATTATGTGAATTATTTGTTTTTCCCTGAATGTGTAGCCCACATGTCAAAGTAAGAGAAAGTGAAAGTCCCAGTCAAGATTAAATAATTAATTACCTTTTACCTTTCTATTGTCCATCATGAATTCTCAAGCTATGTCTAGAAAACCATCTTTTCCTGGAAACAATTCAGATTCATCAAGAGTCAACAGCATGCATGAAACTGCAAAAGCAAAATCTGCATAAAGCTATACTTGTAGTTCTTAGACATTAATGCAAAGTGTGTCTCCATCCTTGATTCAGTTCATATATGGTGATCCTTCCACCATATGCCGGTTTGACAACACATGCTGAACAAATCCATGTACTACTATTACATACAATCATAAGAAATCAATCATAAGGAAATCCAAAATAGATTATAATTATTACAAAAATAAATAGATAATAAGTAAACCCTATACATGCCACACTTAACAGTACAACATTTATTTGAAGTTACATGTATTGTGTATTCAAATTGCACTGTTGAAATTAGAAATTATATGTGCAGAATAGTACGTAATTTCAATAAACAGAAGTATAATAATGAAAAAAGAAAATCACAGTGGAACAATACAAAAATTCACAACTAAAAAGGATGTCTGACTACATTATATAACAATATTAAACAATATTTAATTTTTTTAATTTATTTTAACAAGACAGCTGACTTTGTTCACATCATGCGCATCTAGATCGCTATTATTAGTCACAGAATAACAAAGATTTGCTTAGTAATATGGCTTGATTTATAAACTGTCCTTGACACAAAGAATTATGCATTAAAATATAGTGCATTATGTATTAGGCAAATAAAATATACTAAGTACATTTTTGTGGCGTGGTACAAAGACAAATTTTAACTAGAATATCTGAAATCATGCTGCCTCAATTTAAACACAAATGCAGAAATTTGGGCTGCAGAAAATAAGTGAAGCAGAGATTTAGGAATATAATAGAACAGTTAGGAAAAAAAGCAAAGTAAAATTTCATTTGAATATCTTGACATCAGGAATAATATACCAGAAAGACACCTAAGGCGTGTTCAAACCAGACTGTTTGCAAACTTATCCTAACTGTGTGTCTGTAAACAAAAGCTCCAGGTCTAATTAAAGAATACCGTCTGACATTCTTATCTCATGTCAGCAACACAAATAATTTTAATCACTTGTTAATGGCCATAAGTGTTGCATTTTGAAACAAACAGTTTGCTATTAACAAAATTGGACTACAAACTTATGCAAGGTACTCTAACTGGTACAACTACTATTTCACACGTCCCAAAACATTAGACATATTTTTTTTTAATAATCAATGCAGTGCGATTACACCAAACTTTGTCCATGATTAAAACAAACAACCAGCTCAAACATCAAGAATTCAGTAATCTTTGTCTATTTGATAAATGCAAATCCCACAAGATCACACACTTCCTATAGAACTGAGATTGCAATTGTTTAAATCTATTGGATTAATCAGTAAATGTACTACATTGAGGTACAAATTCCAAAAAGCAGAAAAGATAAACCTGCAGCAGCAGAGATTGCAAACAGTGCTCTCTCTACATCACGAACCTGACTAAATGTTCACTCCAGGTTATATTAAACATAATAACCAAGAAATCATGTTAGGTTTATACCATTTTAAAATTTCATGGTTAAGATTCTACAATCATATTGTTGTTCTCTGCTTTAGGTCATCATTTCCTTTTAGTTTCAGTATCTGCGTTAGTAGATGCTTTGATTTGCCAGAATGCCAAGTCTGCATTCTCAGATAGGAGGAAGGCAAGTACCACATAGTAGCTAGTAACAAACAGTAACATATACTAGGACCATGACATCTGAATACTAGAATAGGTAGAACATTTAAAACAAGCATTGCCTGGTAACACTATAAAATGTGACCCTTCCATCCTGTTTCTGTACCCTTCAGAGACTTCCTGCCACTGGCATCTTTTCTCTCACCTATAGGTACATGGTAAAACTCAGCTTTAAAAAGTTACAGAATTTTAAAGTTCAGTGTTTGCCCTCCCCCTCCTTGGCAAGTATTTACAGTGTATGCTTTCAGAGAACCCAGTTCAGCAGCAACACAATGAGAGCTGGAGTGTGTGTGTGTGTGTGTGTGTGTTTGTAGGGGGGTGTCCTAGCAAGATGCTAAAGTCCTTAAATCAGAGGGAAAAAATACATATAGATATTATTTTAATCATTTGAGATCATCTCCTTTAACCATTTCTTTCCATATGCAAAATCATTTATGAAACATAACAGCTAAATAACTAACTAAAAGCACTTATTTAAATTTCTATATATTTATGTCAGAACAGCCAACAGTGTTTTCATGATCTCCAAAATGTATTTCATCAATTTTCTACCTGCAGCAACACAAAGCAAATAAAACTGATTTGATCCAAAACAGTTTTTTAAAAGATATAAACAATTAATTAACAACATTCACAGGTATAAAAACCATAAACACAAACATTTTTCAACAAGCCTTTTCTAAATCTTTTTCACAAGGCTTACCCACAGTTTACAAATACTGTACAACATTTACCCTCATATTTGTGGCAATATTCCCCCCCCCCAGGGACACCTGTTTGACATGTTCTCCGAAAAAAATTATCTGGTCATTCTGCACCAACCTGAAATTTCTCTTAGTATGTAGAGAAGCTGTAAATTTTATTTCATAACAGCTTTTGACCTCATTATAGTGTGTATATTTGACTACATATTGAGCTCTAGTATTATTATTACTATTACAGATAGTGTGCAGACTATTATTCAATTATTTTAGTGCTTGCATATGTGGAATGCACATTTAAGTAGGCACTTGCATACAATCCAAAGATTTAGAGAAGTGAAAAGTTCTCCATTACTGTTTCTCACTGCTTCCTTGAAGTTTAGACACGAACAAATGCCTAAAAATCACCACACTAAGTTTTTTCTGTCTTTACTATTGATGCTTCTACACACACTCTCTATATATACACCCATTTACCTTGTTTCATGTTTTTTTGTTCCTCCCAAAAAGCCTGCTTGTTTGTAGGCTACATGCTGGTGCCATGTTCACCCCACATACAAAATAGGACAGATGGGGGGAAAAAAAATAGGGAAGGGGTTAACAGGGAGGACAGTCAGAAGCATATATTTTAGCCCTTCTGCACTAACAGCATCTAAATACAAGTATGGAACAGATACGTCTTTCATGTCTACAATCTTTAATTGCTTTCATATCCGCACCCAAAGCTCCAGTCCTCATTTTGAGACAATCCACAATGGCAAAATAAGGGAAGCCCTGGAGGAAGTGTCATTGTACAACGCCCCTACAATCCCTATACCCCTCCCCCTCTCCTCTTCCCTTGCTCTTGCAGTTCTACTCCTCTCCAGAACAAGCAAGCCCACAGAGTCACACTGGTCAAATGACCCAGCTGAAAACACACCTACATGTACAATCTACTAGCCTGGTATACATTTTGCTACCACATGGAACTAAATGATATAATTGCTAAACTAAACTGCTAGAAAAATAAATGCATTTATTTTGTGTGGGTTTGTGCCTGATGTTCTAGCTTCATTATGTGAAGCTAGAGCAAAAGAACCAGAGAAGGAAAGAAAGAGTGCAAATATGTATGTATGTATGTATGTGTGTGTGTGTGTGTGTGTGTGTGTGTGTGTGTGTGTGTGTGTGTGTGTGTGTGTGTGTGTGTGTGAGAGAGAGAGAGAGAGAGAGAGAGAGAGAGAGCGAGAGCAAGAGGGGGTGGCCTCTCATGCAACACAGTACACTGCTTCTCAGAATGTGCACACAGGTGTTCGTGGTTCCTGATTGGTCGCTCCCCCTCTTGCTTTAGCTCCTCCCCCTGCCTTCTGTAGTACTATGATCACGAATGGAGATGGAGAGGAAGAAGGGTGATAGAGAAAAAGAGGAGGGGGAGCAGGCAGGCAAATGCTATGGTTTAAGACTGCCATTACCCATGTTCACTGCACATCTTTCAGATAACAAATCTGAAATATTATGCAGTGGATAGGAAAATACAATATGGGTATAATATGCCCATAATATAATATAATATTTCAAGCAGAATCTTGATTGGAACGGTGTACACGGTCAATATAGCCAAAAATACCATAGTTACACTGTGATACAAGCTTTTATTTTATTGCATATCAAAACTGTCACTTAAACATTAAATTCCTCTTTAAAGAAAACAGACCAAATCACAATCTTGAAAAAATAGTTTCTGCCCCAAAAACACCACCTTTCCTGCTACTCTCCATTATAAAGGGCAGTCTAGAACTACAAAGACTAAAAGACAGATAACACTTTATGGAGACCTAGAAATGAAATGCACTTATATAATTAATGACACACACCCACAAAGAAACTTATATGGACTAGCATACCAAATCACACATTCCTGCACTGACAAGCATCGTTGATTACCTTTTTCT
Organism: Tachysurus fulvidraco; assembly: GCF_022655615.1. Taxonomy (NCBI): domain Eukaryota; kingdom Metazoa; phylum Chordata; class Actinopteri; order Siluriformes; family Bagridae; genus Tachysurus; species Tachysurus fulvidraco. The sequence continues at coordinate 15,287,385 of NC_062532.1, read as the reverse complement.
TCTACAAGCACTGCAGCAGTGCTTTTTCAGACTTTTTCTACACTTATCCAAAAAGTATCAATTCAACACTTATCCAAGAATAAAGTCAGGTAGCAATATGCAATGTTTCTTCCAAAAACAAAACTGGTTTAGTACAAACAAAGTATAAAATGTCCTAAATGCACATCATACTTGTAAAGCAGATTTCTTACTATGTATGAACGCAAACATTTTAGTAGAGGTTCAATTACTAATGGTCAATTCACTACCCAAAGTCAACATACTTCTATACTTATTACAGGCCAATTATTTTGTCAAATCATTAGACTTACAAATCAGTAGACTAGAAGAATGCACTAATAGTGATTTTTAAAACATTTGTCTAAAAATTATATGGTATAACTATATGGGCTGATCTCAATACACTTCTAAGTAACTGGCTGTCAACAGGAGATGTGAGACAACCCCTAAACTTATTTCATTTAAAAGCCTTAAATGTAAAACGGTTCATGTAGATAAAACAAAGCATAGGAAGGCACCACGTAAGAGCATGTGACCACTGCCTTACACTCCTGTACATAGTGTGCATATCCACATTAATTCCTCAAAATATTTTGTTCTAGTCTACTTTTGGCTGTAAGACACAATGATTAGTAGGCTCAACTTTTTAGTCCAACTGAACGCATGTTTGCAATCATTTGAATGTTAAAGGCTTTATTTACCAATGCCCATTTCTCTTCCCACTTCAGAATACTCATAGAAGACCCATGTTTGCATACAGAAGAGAGACACAATAGGAATAATCTCTACTGCTTCAATGGCCTTCACTGTCTCTCTCTCTCTGACATATACACACATGCATTTATATTTATTACACACACACCCCATAGTCTGTTTTCTATATTATACACACAGGTAAATTTGCTAACGGTTGAGTCCAATTTTCCCTTTTGTTGTTTTAAGGATAAAGTTTTCTTTAAACTGATATTATATTTAGACCACACACGTATGTGTGAGATATATATATATATATATTTTACACACACACACACACACACACACACACACACACACACACAGGGTACATACTAGATAGTATTCAGCACAAATACATCTTAATGCTAATCTTAATGCTAATTTGATATAAATTTTCGTTTCTGGCTCAAACCTAAGCCAAAATGGCGGCGAAAGAGCGACGATACCTTTGACCTAATTATCATTCCTCGTCTCCCTCATACGAGTTTCTTGTGTCTTTTTTTTTTGGACTACGTTTATATCAAAAAATAGGGATGAAGCGTATTTCGTATGAATGTTCACACTATGTGCTTTAATATCCATAAAAACCGAAAACATGAAATCTTTTTCCCACTTCAGTTATAATACATAGGGTCTATCAGATAGCGAGCACAGCAAAATGTCTTTACTACTACTACTATTAAAGATAGTAAGATGAAGAAAAGAACATTCATTCGACCTGATTTTTTTATTTCCCCTGATCATCGTACGTGCATCAATATAAATGGATTTCTAGACATTCCCACATAGTCCTAGGCAGGCATGAGCCATTCATGTGGGTTTCGCCACACAGGGCTGCATTGGCCGCCATTTTCTTATTTGCTGACGTTAGATTGCTTACTCGCAATGATGGCGACCACGTGTCATTTCAATCTGGCTTTAAATTAAATTAAATTAAAAATTGAAGCCAAGACAGAGCACGACGACAAACGGTACTTTTTCAACGGTATAAATATACTTTATACAGCACCACATGTAACTATTAGCATCAACGTTTAGATGCCCAGGTAACTTGAGTATTAAACAAGAACATATTCAGTAAAAAATTTATTCAATTCGCCGACTCGTGTTGAAAATTGTGGGCGCCTGCTTATAGCAGACCTTCAACAGCATGCAAATAAATAAATTCATTAATTAATTCAGTGCCCACTATCAAGCTTATAGGTCTACCTGTTCATTGGCACCCACTAGATGTGATTGAATAAGGCAAATAAATAAATAAAAAAATAATAATAACCTGCTGTGACTCACATTGTATAGACGGTCTGCTTAAAGGCACAATCGCCTATTGGTCACATAACTGCGTGTTCCACACTTGCTTAATTTATTAAGTGAATCAATTTTTAATGGCTATTCCAGTTTTTTAACGGGTTGCGAGTGGGGTGAGAAAAAGTGGGTATGGCGGATTTTTTCTTTTTAGTAAACACAGTCCGATAGGCTGTTGGAAAGTCCTTTCGCTATTACTATTAAACCCATGGTAGACCCAGTTCTAGCTTCTAAAAGATCCCAACAATGTATCTTCACAAACCCACCACCATATTAACAGCCACACATTAAGCTCATTCTACGAGCTCTGAACACAACACGTATACATTCAATTAATTTATTGAACACTTTTAGATTCTCATAGTAAACAAACTGCTAAACATATGCTATCACAAATATAAGGAGCAATACGAAGAAATGTGAAATTGACTAACACAATGCACCCAATTCAATATTTGAGCCGTATCAACTTGATGATTGCTTTTTAAAGCAAAACGTTAGGCTATTATTCCATCGATACTTAATGCACAACAGATCAGAGTTTATGACTCAACAAAAGATCCTTCGAAGCCTAGGCCTTACTTCAGACCAAGGCCTTTCTGAATGTATGAAACAGGAGTAATGAAAGCACTGCAGTAAACGGCAGCAACAACATCGAGATTATTTTATGTAACAAATACAAAACCAGAAATAGCACCCAAACTTAAAAGAAAATATTCCTGTACAATCACGTGATGCGCCTTTCAGAGCCTACCGTCTTTTGTGCTTCAACTATCAAACGCTGCAATGTCACAAAGCAGACGAATCGTTTCTTGTCGATATGGAGAAAATCAGTAAGGTGCAATGAAACAAAAGTTAAAGGCAGTAAGCTATATTTCTATTTTTTTTAAAAATCCAACAAAATCAACAAATTTGACAGCCATGAAGAATAAAGCAAATGAACGAAACATATCTCTCGTATGTAACCCATATACAGTACAATGCATACATTCATGTTTGCAGGAACAGAGCAAAGATTTAAAGTAAAACCAAATACCTTTGTTTCTTAGGGACAGAATGTTCTACTTCAATTCGTTTGCCGTGAAGTTCCACTTTTCCTAAAAAAAAAATAAAAATAATAATTAAAAAAAAAAAAAATCACAAACTGAGGCCACCGAATCCATTCATTTGGTCTTCACTGCATATGTTAGCTATATTTAACATTTTTAATGCTAGTAATTGGACGTATTACAACCTAGTTTACTTTCAGTGTCAATTAATTATTTAAAGAAAAAAAAGAACTACTCTACACAGCTATTGAAGGGCTATAGGTTCACATGATTTTCTTTGAACTGGGACAAAAAGTTAGTAATAAACACTTTTGACAGAGTTACTCTGGTTAAAGCACATTGTAACATGCAACATTTGTTATACGTCCACATTTCACTGGACACATGGGCTCTATAGGCTGTTCTCGCCATTTGTGTCATGGACGTCAGAGATTTTAGACTCGATGTTTAATGAACCTGTATGCAAAAACTTTACAGACACTGGAGATTATAGTTAAACATATGCTAGTTAAATACGCCTTCTCAGTCTACAGATTGTAAGACTGCGAAAGCACAGCGTAGAGAACCCACATATCAATCACATGCAACATATGTGTATAAGCAGAGAGATATTTTATACATGGACAAGAAGTATACATGTAGAAATCAGCGTTGCATTTAGCTTTGTTATCTTCGAAGGTGGACTCCATAGCCATTTCTTTTACGTGGTTCTACAACAGGCCTATAGGCTACATGAAACGTGGTTCATCTTACTATAGCGGCCTATTAGCCAAAAGGGGGAGGGGTGAGATTTCACTCTGTAGCTGGACTTGGTGAATTCTACTGAATATGAAGACAGGTTTCAGAGCTTCTCGCAAGTACATTTACATTCATATTACTGCTGTTATTAGCGTAAGCCTCCTACTCAGACAACACTATACGGGTAGTACGACCAAGAAAAGTAGGTTGATATAGCTCATATTAAAAGGTCTTGGCTTGCCTAGGAGTATAAAAGTTCTTTTGCACTCCTTGACTCAAAGAAATGCCCACTTCATTCCTTTACACCGCAAAGAGCAGAAATGTATAGGTTAACGAGTCACAGCCCGCACCGTTTCACTTGACTCCTGTGAATAGCACTTTTGGAAAGATTTAGAAATAGTTGATGCATAGAGCAACACGAGGAAAGAAAAAAATGGAACAGTAATTCTTTTAGACTAAATTACTTACCAGAAAATGTTTCAATTGCTTTCATAGCCCATTGGTCGTCCGGGCAATCAACAAACGCGTATCCCGTTTTCACAAGAAACTGCCCAGAGTAAGGAATCTTGTAGTCTTCAAATGTTTTAACCAAGTCCTCTGCGGTCACATTTTCATTCAGATTTCCAATATATAGCTTGTTCATTGTGGAAAAACAATTCAATGCTTCCTCCCGTAAAAAAAAAAAAAATCAGAACTCAAAAAAAAAAAAACTTTTCTACAAACCGCGGGCTATTTGTCAAAAATATATATATATACACACCGAGAATGCTAATAAAAAAAATGAAAATCACGTGTAAATTTGATCGAGTTGCAACTGAAAATGAAAGAATTTCGAAAAAAAAGCTTAAAAGAATACGGGGAAAGTTCGCCCAACTGTAACGTTGCAGCCCGATGAAGTCCGGTAGCGAGTGGAGGCTCCTTGATTGTAGCAATCCTGGCGAATTTCCTGCTCCGTGTAGCAAACGGTATTGCTCCGTATTAATGTGATGGTGGTTATGGTTGAATAGTGGTAGAGAAGTATGGCGGGATCGCGAGAATTTCTTTTCTCTCTATCTGCCCCTCAGCGTAGAGCTGTACCCTTGCACTGTCATACAGATCCTACTGCCTGGCGACGGCACCGCCTCTAAAGCGACTCGAATTTACTAATTTTTTGTTTGCAAAGAGGAAACCACGTGGTCTTTCGGAGTAGCTGGCGAAGGGGCCGGCCCTCATCGACGTGTGTGTGAGTGTATATGTGTGTATAGAGCACAGCAGCAGATGGGCGTGTGTTGGGCCAGCTAGTCCTTCTGTGCAATGGGCTTTCTTCACTAGCGTGCAGTAGTAAGCTTGTGCCCTATCACGAAGTCAACATATCTATGGGTATTGCATTTGCATGTAGGGTAATGGTTGAAAGTCAGATTTCTTTTGTATAGCCCAGTCGCTGTTTACTTTTTTTTTTTTGGATTACAGTGAAATGCAAGCTGCTGTACAGGAATATGAGGCCATAACGTGTTAAAATACTATCAATGTATTTATATAATAAAAAAAATTCTCCCCATTCATATGTCGTATAGCTTATATAGCTGTACACGCGTGGGTCTCTCCAGATTGATCTTGGGCGCGCTCCCTGAGCCGTCTGTGGTATCTTATAGACTAAATGTTTAATAAATGAAATATTTCCTGTATTTTTATTTTCTTTTTGAATTGGTAAAAGTCCATTTAAGTAGTAAAAGTTTATATGTTTGTGAAAATCTGTAACATTTTTGAACTTCCATTGAAACACTGAACGGAAGCAATGTATCTCGAACTACAGTTAATGATACATAAGTAACCATCCGCTGTTTGATCTGTGCTGCACAATTCAACGTGCTTTCTGCATGTAATGGAGAGTTTAAGCGGCTCTGCTGGAGATTTCCAGCAACATACCATAGCCCATAGGCTTTGACAATCGAGTCAAAATGGAGGGCTGTGAAAGTGCACGGCCTGCTGCTGCTGCATCCCGCCTACCATCAGGAAGTGAGCGAATCAACTGTTGCACAAGACCTTCAACATACGGACTGTGTGTTCTGTAGTTTCTCTATGCTACTTTCCGTGATATGACACAAAAAGTGATCATTAACTCACGTGGCAAAGCTATGAGTCAGTAAACAACACTGGGAAGCTTTAGTATAATTCTTGGAGGACTTGTACACGTGGCGGCAGCACCCCAGCCTCGTTTGAAAGAAAATGGCCTCTCGTGCTCCATGAAGCACGCTGCTTCACCGCTTGTACATACTATGAAAACATGAGCTTCATACATTTTCATAGTCCGCTGTAGTTGCCACTCCCACCACCCCGTCCTGTGTAATGATGCAGCCGAGATATCTTATTTACTGAAAGCAAAATTCTTGTTAAATTGGTATTCAAATTACACTGTTAACGAGGTGAATTTGTTTAGCCACAGCGCGTATTTTACCTACAGTTTTGACTTCTACACCTACTGTTAGGTGTTGATAAACAGAATAGAATTATCATGATACATAGAGGCCTACATGATATACATGATATGATACGAGTGAACACTCTCCCCCAAACACACACGCACGCACGCGGGGGTGTGCGTGGGTACATCTCTACAACTTTACACAACTTTAATGTAAACAAGAATGCAGAGATCTTGCTTATGAAACATGGTTTCATATGCCAATCAAAAATGCCCAGATCGATTACTTTCGTTCCTGCCCCACCCCTTCAGCAGATGGTTACCTATGGACAGGTGGATGAAACAAATAGATAAATATTAGGCTAGTCAAGAGGGTTAAATATACAGCTGTTTACAATAAAGTTTTTGAGTGCATGGATACTTGGAAATGAGTTAATCACATAGTGTACTTCCCTTCCTGGATTTTTTGGTTATTAATGTCTCATATCAAATACAGACCCTTTGTTCTAAGCAGAAATGACAAATGACTGTCTTGCCCTAAACCGAGAAAACCACCAGAAGATTGCTACTAATTGTATTTGCAGTGTAGTAGTGATAGCTTTGTTGCTTGATGTTATTTGGAAAATTTAGGACTATGGTGCCTTTTGATGCCTCTTCCCCTTCCACTACATGGCAGACTGTGAATGCTACTGCATTTCACATTGTTGAATTTCCATGCTAGTAAGCAATACTTCTACCAACAGAGTAACATGTGATTTAACATCAACACATACAGTGATTACCAGCAATGTGACAAAATTGACTGTGTTACAGATTGACTTTCCAAACCTAATATTGCACACATACTGCAGCTAATAATTGTACTTTATTAGTTTGATCAGCTCTGATGGATTAGGGATGCTGGTGAATTCTGTAACAAAGCAACTTTGGCTATTAAACGGTTGGTGATAACTTCACTACCAGATAACCCATACTTTTTTTTGCTTTAAAACAGGATTGAAAAATTATGGCCATGTACATCTATTCTTTCTGCTCTGACACACCATATTGAGCAAATCATGATAAATGAGGTGGAATACTAAACTTCACTAGAAGGGCCTCTAGGAATGAATTCTGTCACCTGTGCCTCAGTATTAGTCTCAGAGTTCTCAACTGAAAATTAAAAGGTGAAAACAGCAGTGAAGGAACACCCCACTTTTGTGAACATTAAGTACAGTAAGAAACTATGTTTAAGCAAGAAAGCTAAATATTAAAACCTTAAACTTTGGCCTTTAGGTTAAATGGAAGTTCATACACTCTTCTTAGAATCTACTCATACGATGATGTTTTCTATATTTTCTTCTTGATTTCAAAGTGAAATCTATTAAAAAGTTTATTTTTTTAAAATAACTAAGGGTTCTACATGGATTTCTCTTTGAACGGGAATAGGACCATGTGTTGTAATGTTCTTTATTTTTTATGGGTGCCATCTAAAATGACAAACCTGAGACCTAAAAAAAGGTGCAAGATGCAAACTTTTTCTTAATGTGTAGTCATGGATACTGTACAGTTAGAATTTGTTTTTATCTGCAATACGATTGTATTATTTTATCTGTCTATTACATGGTGTACTCATGTACTGTATGATATGTGTGCCCTTTAATGGCCCTTGTTCAATATACATATAGATTTTGGTTTCATAGTTCATAGCACTGTGCATGCACTGGCAGACTTGGATCAATGGGGCAGAAGGTCAAAAAACATTAATTTATTTTCAAGTGCTATAGTTATACAGTAATGTGTAAGCAATCTGTAATTGTTAGTTGTTTTTTTAAATATCAGAGAAACATCAGAAGACTAATAAAAGTGATATAAAAACTTGATAAAAACACTTCAGAAAGGACTCTGATTGCATGAACATAATTAAAATTACTATGGTATATATAGCATAATGACCTTTGCTATAAAGTGACATGAAACTTAAATGCTTCTTTTTGAAGAATAGAATTTTGTAATGTGAAAAACTTTATAAACTTAGTTATTTAATCTATTGAAGATATCACCATGGCATTACAGCCCCCAGAGATCCAAAACAGCTCTTATTAGCTTTGTGGGTGTGACCTGACCACATACTGGAAGGGGGTTGGGAATAGCATAACTGAATGGCAAATGGAATGTCTCATTTTTATTGGGTAGGAGAGTATATACATCTTACAGATTTTATAGATCTTTCTGCTTTAAATAAATATTAATGCAACAAAACTAAAATGAAGGACTCATAACAATACATAAAAACCAACATTGCTTGGGGGAAAAAACAAGGCTGGTTACATGATTATATTTAGGCTTAGACTACATATGTAACATTACTCTTCTGCAATTTTAAAGATTTGTGGAAATATATATACAATGATAACAATGCAATGGTTTAAGTTTGTGCATTACAGGAATAAAAATTTCAGTAAACAAAAATGATCATGCAAATTATGTATATCTTATATTCACTTAAAAAAATGTTCAGAGACCATGACACAGATTACAGACACCAAAGACTGGAGTGTTTACAATAAAAAGATTTATTTCAATAAGGCTGCCTGTTAAAGGGGAAATGCTGGTATTTTAGTATTGGTGACATTAGTGGACTAACAACAGCTGAAACAAATGCAGTTCAGTGCAGTAGTATAGGAATTAAACAAATAAGATGTGGAAAAAATCATTCAGATTTTCACTTTTTTTCAAACATAAATAATTCGTTTTAATTGTCTTAATTTTCTATTGTACATTTCAGGGACATTTAGTCTACAGTTTTATATTGCACATACATCGACACAATTATGTTTTAGAGACAGAATTAATTGAAATAATGTCAATTTGTTTAATCCTGTGTAAAATCTATTAGCATTAATCTTTCTTTTGTTACTTGTGCAGTGTAAATAATTTCCTAATGCAGCTTTTAGTTTAAGCATGAAGATAAACCAGTACTTTGCATTAATTTAACATGAGTAAATACACCATTTCACAATAGAAGCACTAAAAAATCCTACATCAATTAGATTTATATAATTTTACTAGAAAAAATTGGGTTAAACAGAATTTAAATGGCATACCTCTTGATAGTACAATTATAGTACATAAATTATAGTGTATAAACCCCATGAATGGGGTTCAGAAAATAGGAATACAGGAAAATATAATCTTTGAAATAAGGAGATAAATCACAATTGACATGACTGTGCACATACATTCAGAGATTTTTAACCACATCACTCCCTGATGAACACTTTTTAAACATGTAAGCATGCACAAAAAGCTGAGCTTTTGTTGAATTAAACTTAAAGCTCTTGAAACTTAATAAAACAAAAACATTTGTCTACAATTCACAATGTCTTCCAAAAAAAAGTTTATTGAAAGAGAAGTTATATGATTTTATTTATAGATAGCTTGTTTATAAATAAATAAACAAGCAGGAAAAGATAACATGCATGTGATACATTCAAAAAATAAAAACTTTCTGAACCCTGAACAGCATTTAATTCTAATTAAACTGATAAATTACTAATATATAAAAAAGAAACGGTTGAAAAAGGAAAGAAGAAGAAATTATTATATGTAATGCTGTACACGGGGTAATTCTGCACTACCTGACCAGTCCAGACCAATTCCTCTGGTCCAGTGTTGCATAAAGTTAATTCATTTTAAATCATAAACGATACAGTTTTCCGACGATCAACTGCAAAACTGTTTCATCTCCCATTTACTGCTCCCAAAATGGAGAGAGGTTGGGGACGGGGGCGGGGTGTTTAGGAGCCAATCAGAAACGCGTTCTCCTTTAAAATCTTAAGACGTAATAAACACACCCCCCGATCTCACGGCTCGCCTCCCATTTAAAAGTCTCTTTCCCCCATTTTGATTCGAAGAGGTAAAATCTTTCAGCTGTAACTCTTCTTGATCAATGTTTAATAGCAATTATTATGCATTCGTAAAGAGAACTGTTTAAGTAAATATGTACCAACAAAGTTCGGAGATCAGGTTTTTTGATAAAGAATGAGAACACTTTCTGTTTAATCTTGCTCATGTCAAGCCATGTCAGCTTTATTGTTGTTCCTCTCAGCACAGACTGATGCAACGTTACGAACGAAATGTAGTTCCCCCCAAATTAAAGTGCTACACGAAACAATTTCACACAAGATGATACAAAACACGGAGACAGAGAGGTGCAAAATTAAATACATACAATAAAAACAGACAATAGACACACAATAAAAATAATAATAAGGCATACAATAAACTGTACACTATAGACACAACATGCTCTGCTAAGTAGGAGCACTCTAGCCATTTTCAGGCTATATACCAAATATTTAAGTACAAATTATATTTACAGGGAAAAACAAATTGAACTGATATGCTTTATTTGGTTTCATTAATAGAATCTTAATATACACCATTAGACCATTTATTTAAAAATGATCAAACATTTGTGTAACCTAAAATGCCAAATGTCCTATTTGTATAATTAAACATTTATTCTTAACTGTTCCAACTGTCCAGGGGTTTGCCACAATGCTGCATTGTTGAAATTTCGTTTAGAAAACATATTTACAGCTTACACATCTCTCACTTCTGCATTGTTACATAACCTAATTTGGAATTAAATGAATCCTAACACACCAAATGTTGCTGAAATAACTTTAAGCTCTGCACTTGTATAAAACATTTGAACTTAGAGTTACTAAGAAGTTACTGTCACCTTCAGCCACATTTGTCTGCAGTCTATTGAGTGTGCTATATTAAACTGATATTTTTTATAGATAAATTGATAGATTTCATTTTTGTATTTTCAGGCTGTCCTGTTTTCCTGTTTTTGTACAACTTTAATAATATTTGTTAGAGATGTTATTTATAGCATTAGTTGTTATATGTGATAAGGAACTGTCAGCTCCATTTAACATTTGTATACCGCACCTCCACAGGTTACTGGAAATTAGAAACAAATGTATTAATTGATTCATTTAAGTGTATGTGTACATGTACTGCTTACCAGTGTTTTGAACTGTTAATGTAAAATTGTGTTTAGAAAATTTAATGTAAAACTAATAGTATATGTTATTTATTTACAGTACTAATATCTTAACATGCATTAATGGACCATTTTATTATGTGCTAATGTCAAAACATATGCACCCAACCACACACTTCTACAGATTAGCATAGACTATGAATACATTTATAAATAGACAAATCCAGTCGAATTGAAATTTTGGTGCATTCTAAATCTAAAATTGTTGTAAATTAAAGTTGATAGTTTGTGTCTATATCTACAGCTAACCCATGTCCAATTTATGGAGAACTATTATAGCATTTGTGATATTATTTATTAGTAGGCTTATGTGTCTTAACATATATAATTTAACAATATTTGGTCTACATGTTAACCAAGATGTAACAAAGAAACATCTGAGAAACATCACCAAATATCTTGCTAGAATTATCTTGCTAGAACCTTAAACTTTTGTACTTGTCTGATTCTAGCATTTCAGTGTTGTTTAGATGACGCCACACCATCACACACCAATATTTCAGATTTTGATTAGATTATGAACAGATTTTTAAAGCCGTTCAAACTGACCAGAGTTATGAAATATTGTAATGTTGTATTGTCTTGAAGGGTCGTTAATATGTTTCTCTATCTACTGCAAACACATAAACTACTTGGAGAATTATGGCAGTAATCATTTGTAGCACGCTTTGGTAACCTGGAGAAAGTGAAGTAGCTGCTCCCACCAAGCGGGCGCGCAAAGATAATGCAACTTCAGCAGCTCAAGCGAGAGGATAAAGAACATACAAAAGCCTACATACATGAACACACACGCACATGGACATGCTGCTAATCCGTTTCTTCCCAGCTGCATTTCATGTGTGCCAATAGTACTAGTGTTTTCGAAAGTAAACACATATCAAAACTGAAGTTTTAGCTAAATCTTTCCTCAAAAATGATGCTGTTTCATCATAATTCTGTAAAAGGTTAATCTGTTTAAACCACACATCTCTTCGTGTCTTAGTTTTACATTTCGTTTGTGCTAGTTAAACCCTTCTCACTGGACTATAGCAGTAACACCACTGGCTACAAACGAGTTCATGTTTTTCATTTCTTGTGTAAATAGAGATGTTTCGAGTACGTGTCTAGAAAAATAACCTTATACCTTTACGCATGTTATTCAAATGAATTAAGCGCAAGCGTCGTTTGAAAATGACAAAAAACTTATGTGTAAGACGTAAAAGAAGTCGGTAGGTGACTTATTTTCAGAGAACTAACAGGTTAAATAGTTACACGAAGACGTGAATGATCTAATCACCCATGCACAATTATTGTAATTCAACGACGCGATGAATTAATGAAGATACAGGTTAAGGAAACTAATAAAACGCATATTAAACTGTAATTAAGGCGCGTTATTTGCCTATATATAAATATATATAAATATGGGAATATTTAGTTAAACGTTTATAATTGGAAATCGGAAATACTACTACTATTAATGAGCACAGCCTGGTTAGGAGTGGAACCATTAGCTTGTAGTCCAGTTTGTTGCCTCTCAATGCGTAAAATGGTGTAATTGTATGTTTTGTTCGGGATACTTTAATCAGTTCACCTGTAAAACTCTTAATTTATTTGTAACTTCTGTTTGTGGCTTAGAAGGTTGTGATTGCGTGTCTGTCACAGTGTTTTGTTTTGTTTTTTCATTCTGTGCAGAGAGTTAATCTGTAGTGAATCAACAAAAACAGGTTAAGTTCCAGTTCAGATCGATTGTCAGGAAGCTCCTCCTCCCCACTGAGCGCAATTCTCACCAGTTCATAATCACACGTGAACATCTACACAGTTTAAAGCATTAAAGAGTCTTTAAAGCTTAAAGAGTCATGGTTTTGACCTAGTATTGTTTTATGCTATTTGCTGGGTGACTACATCCTTAAACAAGCAAATTTAATTGGGATTAACTTTGGTATGCAGAACGCATCTGATGATTTGATGATCCTTTTGTTGGTCAGGGTAAACTGACATCACAAAAGTCTACACATTCAGCCTGGTCTTCGAAGAGAAAAGAAAACAAATATCAATCTGTAATATCTTGCACTAGATCGTCCAGAATGATTATTGATATATGCTAGTTTGAAAGATTAATCTGAGTATATACAAAAATATGTAAACTTTCTTTACTTATTCTAAGTTATTTGTGTTTCTTCTTCTTCTTCTTCTTCTTCTTAAGATTATGATATTTAGAAAGCATGTTAATTGATGGGGCTCCAAACCCTGTTCTAATTCCAGCATCTTTGGTGTCATAACAAGGTAAAGTCTGTTTCTGTTGTTTTGTTTCTGATTCTGTTGTTTTGTATTTTATATTGTAATACACTTATTTATACAATCTCAATACAACTTTATTGTTGTGTACATTTCTCTGTTTAGACCAGTAAGTTTTGTTATTGTTAATGGCTGATATGAGTAATCTTTATTTATTTGTTTGCTTGTTTTTTTGCCATGTGTGTATAAATACTGTAGATTATAATTTGGTAAGCTTCTATGAAGTGAGTCTAACATTTTAACCATAATGTTAGTTCAATTAAAATTGTTTTAAATAACTGTTAATGAAATTCCTCATAAAAGTCCACAGTGACAGATTATAATAATATTCTTGTATTTTGTTTTATGATAATGATAAACGAGAGCTGGTTTTCTATTAGGAAAGCAAGATCTCAATAGTGAACCTGAATTTGATCTAAATAAACGTTAGAACTATAGAATGCTATCAGCTGTAACACTATCATTATATGACTCTTACACTTGTTTCAAACATTAACTTCATTAGAAGTGTAACTTCTTTACACTTGTTTCCAACATTTAACTTCTTTCAAAGACTTAGATTTTCTTTTTATTAGAGCTATATAACAGTTTAATATTAATAATAATAATAATAATAAGAAGAAGAAGAAATAATTCAGTAACCTGTTTGAAAATTAAAGTTTAAGAAATTCAGAAATTCAAATTATGCAAAACATGATTGATTTTTATTTCTATATGTTCCTATATGTACTTCTATCTATCTATCTATCTATCTATCTATCTATCTATCTATCTATCTATCTATCTATCTATCTATCTATCTATCTATCTATCTATATATATATGCAGTTGATAAACTGTTAATGTCAAACAGAACATTTTCCTTTATATATTATGGTTAACAAATGTTTAAATTTATTTCTAAATACTAATTGTATTAGTTCTACTTATGTATCTATGTATCTTAAGGAAAATAAAATCTAAAAAGATTCCTTCTGTGTGCCATGAAAAGAAAGTCTGGATAGCTAGAATTAATTTGACTAAATGAATATATTTATATATGTAATTAGTGCATATATTAAACTATTTACATATGTATTGTCTCATTATCAAACATGGGAAAATTTAGTATTTACAATTAGATAACCATTTACTGTCTAAATAGATTTTAATGTCTGCTTTCTTTGAAGTTAGACAGGAACAAATATCCATTTGGTAAAAATTATTGTCTGGTCAGAACTGGATTCAACTAGTATGTGCAAAACTACTTAAGATCCAATAAACATTCATTTTCTTTTTTTCCCCAAGCCCCATGGGCAAATTCATGGCAACGTTATTAGGAATACATGTACTGTTAAGTTTCAAAATAAGAGAAGTGCACCATATAAAAGCAAACAGTCATTTGTTTTAGTTAAAATGCAAGATTATGATGAGAAAAAATATGTCAGTGACTTTGAATGTAGCATGGTTTCTTGTACCAGTTGGGCTATTTTGACATTTAGTAGTTTACATAAAGGAGGTTACAAAAAATAAACCTTACCATACAAAAAAAATCCATTTAAAGGCAGTTCTCTAACTGCAGAAATGGTTTCTTTCTACATCATACATTCTAACAATGTTGAGCAGAAGGGTCCAACACACATGACAGTTTGAAGTAAATGGGCTGCACTCCTGACAGCTACAGTGGGCACAGGCTATTTGACTATTAGAAAAAATATCACCTGGTCTGATGAATGCTGATTTCTGCTGTGACATGCAGATGGTAGTGTCAGAATCTGGCATTACTCCAATACATGAATTCATGGACCCCATCTGCTTTGTGTCCACAGTTCTGGATCACTGCTGGTGGTGTAATGGTGTGGGGAATGTTTTCTTAAATCATGTTCATATGTTGAATCTCAAATGAATATATCCAAAATCATACCTGTGGATTCCACGTGACAAAGAAAAGATTAGGGTGGTCTGTTACTGAACAGTTGTTTTGTAGCACCATCTGCTGGACAGATTTAATAACCAACAATTTATTGTTCCTATTTTCCTCAACCTCAAACCAAACTGTTTATTTTTAAACAATCACATTGAATATTGTTTAAAAGCTTGTTTAAAAGACAACACCTTAAAGCTGATCGCTTAGGTTTAAAACCATAATTACAATCCCGATACAAAATTACATGCGGGAAATCCCAAAGATCTTGCATTTCTTACAGGAATTTCTCTACATTAGAAATTTGTACAGTGCAAGACAAAAGACCACAGACAACTTTAAACAAGGATAGAGTTAGACTTTACCAATAAAGTATGTATTTCAGGTCAATAAGACAGATTATGTACTAGAGGTCTCAAAAACGTGCGAGTTTAAACATTTTATAGAAAGGAAAGAAAGCCCTTAATTTCTTATTCAATCAACATATTTAATCAGGCTAAACATGAATAAGGTTCTTTGACTGTACAAACAAAATACAAATATGATGACTCTCCCCAACAACACACATAACCCAAATTAAGAGCTGCTGAGCCTACTGACCAAAATATACCAACACACTAAGTCTCTCCAATAGCATTTAATGCACAATTAACAGTAAAATAAAGATTTTTCTATGCACAATATTTAGGTATTTACATTTAGTTGCATCAGCCTTTTTTCTTAGATCAGATAAAGCAATTTATTATGAATTCATGTCAAAATTATGACTCCATTCATAATATTCAAAATATTTTTAATGATTTAATGGATAAATGTTGAGATTACCATGAAGACATTAAGTGAACAGAAATATGCTCAGGAAACAGAGTGCTGGGTTGGTACCAGAGCACTACACTGTGTGGTGTCCTGTTCAGCTTTTATTCTACCTGTGTGTGTGTGTGTGCGCGTGAGAGAGAGAATGACCAACAGATGAAATGAATAATGGGGTAAGTAAATATGTGCTCCGATAAGCGGAGTGTGTGCTGAACTGCTGACACGCATAGCATCTCTCTCACACTCATACACATTGCATCTTCTAGTCCCATTCCTATAAATGACTTGACATCTCTTCCTCAGTGAGGAAAAGAGGCAACCACTGGCTAGCAGAGAAAGAGAGGAAAACAAACCATTCAAAAGAAACAGGAACTAGACTAATCCTGTGCTAATCAGCAGACTTCAAAACTTCTCTCAATGCTCTGTGCATTTTGCTTATTAAAAAGCGTCCAGAGGTGGAGGAAAGACAAGTGCTTTCTCATATTCTCCTTGTGCCACGCTATGGCTGGGAGCTGCCCTGGCTATCTGGGTCTGTTCCAGATGAGCTAGTGTCTGAATCTGAGTCTCCGTCATTGTCCTCAGGAGGGCATTTTTCACGCAATCGCCTCTGTGTGGCACTGAGACGTGCCAACAGACCCTGGTAATCAAAACGGCCTCTCTTCTCTCCAAAAGGATCCTGGGAAGAGCAAAAGCCAGAATTGTTATATGCAAACGTTTGCATACCTTTAAGACAAAATGAAGGTGCTTATACCAACAAAACATTTACATTTTTGTAGATGTTCCTTAACTCTCACAGATTAATGATTAAATAGTATATGTTTTATAAAGAAACAATAAGATGCCAGGTTTGCATGTGATAATATCTAAATCTGAAATAATATTGTTTAGCTATCCATTGCTGTTACATCTGCAACCTTGTTTTGTGTCATCTAAGTTGAAATATTTCCAAGATTCTTCCTGAGATTTCTGCTATAATGCTCCCAGAAGTCATACACTGCCTTCTACAAATCAGTATAAATCACAGCAAAAAAACTTTTATTTATTGAGTTCTTGATAGTTGTGTGGTTGAAAGACAACATTTACATTAATTCATTTGTAGCTTGTCTTTTTTTTTATTTTTTATTTATTTATTTATTTATTTTTAAAAAAAGGGGGGTTTTCAGCGAAACACTTCAGGACATGCAAACATTGATTTCATTTTATGTGAAGATGATGTGAAAAAATAGAGACTGGCAAGGAATTGACCAACAAATCTTAAGGATGTTAAGTTATGTATGGAAACAAATGCAAAATTTAAGAGATGATGAGTGACATTAATGAGCTGCAATAAATCTTAGGGCAGCTAACTGTTTAAATATCTGTCAAGATTTGTGTTCTTTATTTAGCTTTATTCCAGCGGAGTTTGCTTCAGTGAATCTTTGCACCTTCTTTCCTGTGTTTCTTGGTATGCAAAATATGTATTTAAAATGTCTTCTTTTATGCAGAAAGCTGATCATTGTATTTACTCATATACCAATACCTGCATGTTTTGCCCTTGAAGGTGAAGACGTTCTTTGCAAACACTTTCGTAGAAGTCATAGTACTCCAAAAAAGACTTTTCCATCACACTCCTGAAAAACAGAAATAGAAATTGGGATAAGATTGCATGGTCAGCCATGATGCAATGGAGTAGAGAGGGTTAAAGGGCTTGCTTAAGGGCCCAAAAATGGGAGCTCAACAGTGCTGGATTTGAACCCCAGACTTTCTGATCTGTATCCCTGAGCATTTAACACTTCCTTTCACAATGTTAATTTCAACACTATAGATCATTATCAATATAAACACACATGTAAACACACGTACACATGCCTTTATTATAAACAATATATACAGTGTTCAAAATAACAGCTTAGAGCCTCTCTTTGCTCTCTAAACAGCCTCAATACTTCATGGTCTGGATTCTTCATGATGTTGGAAACACTGCTATGAGATTTTGGTCCATGTTGACATGATTGCATTACACAATTCCTGCAAACTTTCCAAGTGCACCTTTATGGTGTGAATCTCCTTTTGTGCCACATCCTAAAGATGTCTTAGTGGATTCAGATCTTGTTACTTGGGAGGCCATTGAAAATCAGAAGATGGGCCATGAAGGGATTCACAAGATCAGCAAAAATCCTCAGCTATCCTGTGGCATTCGAGTGATGATTGTTATTAACGGGCTCAATGTCTGCCAAGAAAACATTCCCCACTCCATCACACCACCTCCACCAGCCTGGACTGTTGACACATCATGGAATCATAACGTCACCAAAGTCTGATCCTACCATCTGTGTCTCTCAGCAGAAATTGAGATTAATCAGACAAGGCTGTGTTTGTCTATTCTTTCTTTTATTTTCTTCTTGTCTTTCAAAACATTCAAGATCCATCAAATTGTAATGGCATCTTATAAACACAGCCTGCTTCAAGTCACCCCAAAGTTTTGTTAGATATAGGTTTGGGCTCTGGATAGACGTTCAGAAACATTGAGCTTATTTTGTTTAAGCCATTTCCCTTGTTGATTTGGATGTGTCCTTTGGGTATTATGCTAAAAGGTAAAATTCCTTTTAAATCCTTTTTATATTTAGCTTACTAGCTGACACCTTGAAGGATGTGCACTAAAATTGACTGGTATTTGTAACTGTTCATGATTCCTTCCACCCTGATAAAAACCCCGGTTTTTGGTGAACAGTGAGCCCTAAAGCATGATGCTACCACCACCATGATGCACCATGGGAATGCTGAGGTGTCTTTTTTTATATAATCAAGTGGAATTATGAAATATTGTAACTTTTTTAATCATTAGACCATGACACATTTTGCCACATGGTGTTGTACTATTTTTTTTTTTTTTTAAAGTGCTTCTGTCTAGCCACTCTACCCCATCCATCTGAAGACCAGAAATATTGAAAGATATTCCTGTGACACCTTTAATATTTAGTAGTTCTCTTCACATCTTTCCCGGTAAACTTTTTCTTGTTCTTATTTTGGAAGAACATCCTGTTCTTGGTGATGTCATTGTGGTGCTCCATGTTCTCTATTTGTTGATGACAGTCTTTATGATTATGGTTATGCTAATGTTTTTGAAATTCTTTAATACCTCTGTCCTGATTTATACCTTTCAACTAGTGAGGCGCCACACATGATTTGCGAGATCTTTGCAGACCGTAGCTAGAAACAGTCAGAAGAAACCAAGAAGATGTGAAGATTATCCTACAGAATTGGCTGATTTTGATCATTTAAATATTAGATTGATTGTAATTTGTTCAATTTGAAAACAGCCAGATGCCCAATTCTAAAATGGTGTACATTTTGCCACCAGGTGATTCTGATTCTCTTGTTCAGTTAATTTGTACATGTTGTGATTTAGAAATGTTAGGTAGAAATGGGTAGAAATGTTCTGACAAGATTTATTTGTTTTCCTTTTTTTTCCATAAAAGGGCTGCCATTTTAATAAGTGTGTTTAGACATTTTATGGCCAGTGTAATTCAAAACCTTCAAAGCTTTTAACAATAAAATATTAAAATTACTAACCACAAGGCCTCTGGACAGTGCACCTTTCCTTCCAACATATCACAGACAGCCACACGCATTGTCTCATGGCGGATGCACTCATTGTAGTTCTTGCTATCTCCTGGGTGCCTCTCCTAACAATTACAGAAACCATTAATCAGCAAAATTAAACAAAACCAAATGAGGGTTCCCAAGAGGTGCACAGAAAACCATTAACACTATTGTTGGGAGATGGTGAGATCCCATCTGTGACCAAAAATCCCCTGTGTTAGACTTAAGTTAAAAATTAAAAAGTGCTTTCTAACCAAAATTAGATCAGCTGGAATAAGATTTGGATACTAGATAACTGTTTTACTATACTATTGGCCTGTTCGATTCAGTGTATGCTGCATAATGAAACTGAATCTTTTAGGCAGGAACTTGGTGATTTGGTAAGAACAGTCCAGTAGTACCTCTGTCCTACACATCTTGGTGTTTTCCTTCCTCTCTCTCACTCAGTCCCCCTAGTTCAAGCTTGCTAATCAACTAGTGAATTTGACAAGTTCATTTGGAAGCAGGTAGTAAACAAAATCTGCAAAAACAGCCTGTTTTAGGACAAGGATTGAGAAACATTGGAATATTTAATTGTCAATGGTAGATATCTTTCATAGATTTAAAAATCATTAAACATATACTCCAGGGGAAGTGAAAGATAAATACCTGCTCAAAGCCTGGCTCATTGTGGTATGGGTTCTCGGTCATCAGGGACTGGATAGAGATGAGGACCGAGGAGATGCTCTGAGCAGGGCTCCAGGCTGGCCCTGTCCATGTCCTGAATATCAAATGCATGACACAGAGAAGTCATACTTAAATTTCAAACAGCTTGATTTTATTGCTGGTCTTTTTAAACTGAATTCTTTTATCTCAGGTTTTTCTGCCTTACAGGTTCCTTACCCCAATCAACTATTCAGACCATCTGAGCAATTCCTGAACAAAGATTTCCAACATTATTAAATAACCTATCATGTTAGATACTATTATTTTACATCAAAGCTGTATACCAAAGTATTTTCATTTTACTATGCTAACATCTTATGAATCTTGGACTATTTGGTGGAGCATAAAATCTTACCCAAGAATACTCAGGCAAACTTTCCCATTGCGGTAGAAGTTTGGGTTGAAACGCACGGTGTTGTGTCCAGTGGTGATAAGTTTGACTCGTGGTGGGTGGATGGGGTAGTCAGGGGGGCAACGAAACAGGAAAAGGAAAAATCCACCCTCATATGGTGTGTCAAAGGGACCCGTGATTAATGCATGGATCTGCAGAAAACAGAAATGTCAGTGGAATAATGTTACTGACCAGTTCATAGAATATTCTTCCAAACACAAATGATGGGGTGTAAAGAAATTTAATATAGAATCCATGATTTTTATAGTTTTTAATTAAAATATTTTATAATAAGAATTCAAGTTTAAAACAGTCAATAACTTTAATGTCTTTTTAATTACATTTTAAGTAATGCAAACCTGAGCAGAGGGATATTCGGTATTCAAAGCTCACCTTAGTCATATCATGAGGATCAGGAACCACAAACATGCCAGGAGGCGGTTCCTTATAGATGGACATGATGTCTCTGCATGCAGATAAAGACAGAGATCAGTGAAATAAAATAAAGTTAATTTGAAATACATTTTCTCAGTGGCACAATGTCCATTGTCCCATCTCGGTTCTGTTTTAGGTGTCCCTTATAGACAAGAATCTCCAGAGTCACATGGTAGTGTTCAACAATAAATATTGTTCATTTATTCATCTTCAATAGATTCTTCAATTTAGGGTTGTGATAGATCTAGATCATACATATGCCAAACACACTGGAAATGAGATGCTCACCTAGAGCAATCTATTGAACCAAACTGCCTAATGTCATATCTTTTGGAGCTGGGCGGTAACCCACATGCACATGGAGAACATGCAGATAAAGAAAGACAGTAAACCGAGTTCAGGATAAAATCGGGGACCTACAGTGGCTACAACTAAAAAAAGAAAATAAACAAATAAAGAAATACAAGAAATACGTTCTAAATGAACACATATGAACTGTTTGGCTTATTTTAAGTGTCTACTTACTCAATAGTTCACACATCATCTCCATTTCGAAAGCATAACAGTCTTTAAAATGTACAATTCAGTGCCAACTGGCAAAACTGTACATCACCCTGCCCACTCTACTTCAAACTCAAGGAATTTTGCCAAGTCTACTGACAGAATCCTTGGCTGCAGCTTCCCATTTACTGCCTGAAGTCAGCATCAAGAGGATTTCTCTCTGGGGACCTGATTGCTTTCCTTGGAAAAGGCTCAAAAATATAGTGTGATCTGCTCTACTTTCACTGAGTCTACAAATAAAGCAAAAGACATTCACTCAGGTTCTAGAATTATAATTTTTAATTTACATTTATTAAAAGTGCATCACAGTGCAAAAATATGTGGATAATATGACAATATGTGGATCACTGAAATGTGATTCACATTGTAGAAATCATCATTCAATATAATTTTATAAATAATGCATGTAATATTATTGTAAAGTTTAAACCCCCAGGTTCCAAAACTGTGCAACCCATAGACTACGATTTATATAGAGAGCATGCTGACCAAAAGATGAAAAATTCTAGATTTATTTACGGTTGAACAAGCAGTACAATTTGTTCATAACATAAAACCTGTTTGTAGCAAACAGATATAAACGCACTGCAACATATGGATACAAGATTTCTTCATTTGTTGGACACTTTAATTCAACGTGATTCATAACGTACGCGCTGGTGTTTGAATTTCTACCTAAAGACCTAACATCTAAACATCAGGAATTACATATAATACATGTATTCCAGGCTGTTGGCAGTGTACCGTCTAGTTCAGTTGCAGAAGCAGATTTTGCCCAGGGTGTTTAGCTATAGCCGATCTATAACATCTAGGGTAGTTAGTAGAACTTAGAAGGCATATCTAAAGACCTCACTATTTAATTCAGTTTTCCAGTATGGAATGAAAATGATTATTAATAAATTTATAATTACACATTTATTTTCCCCCCTAAAGACTACATTACATTGTATTTACATTACTCTACATAACATTTAATTACAATTCTAATACTACTTGCTACATTTAGTCAGTTCATGCCAAAATCACATCATATCAAAATTCATATCTACAAATACCGCATTATCAGAACTGTCAGTCATCACATCATCCGTATAGGTTACACACTACTACTGCTGCATATTGTCATTCTCATACTTTATGTACATAACTGATCAGTCATATATTCTGTATTCATATTTAATACTCATACTGTCTATATTGTATCACATCGTCTGCATTGTCTTGTATAGTATAATGTTATTTATGTCTGTACTTTTGAGAGTCACAAACAGCTGGAACCAAATTCCTTGAGTATGTCAACACACTTGGCCAATAAACCTGATTCAGCACTAAATCGGGTATCCTGAAGCTGTGAACTCAAAGGCTGTGAACTCTATATAGATTAAATAGCGACAGTATTTAAATAGTAAATAAATGCGTCACATTCTCGGATGGGTGTCAGTACCCTTACTATTTCAGGTAGGTCACCTCAAGAGACTTTTTCCTTTACTTGGCTTTCCAAAGTAAAACTTAAGCAGCCTGCTGAATCAAATTCATTGTGTGGAATCGGCTCTTTTTTGGAGCGATTCCCAGTTTCACTAAATGATTCAGTGTTAGCTGCGACAAAACATTCATTTAAACTGCGTGTTAATTAGCTTCTACCTTGTTAAACGGAAGCGGCTAAGAGGCTAGCTGGGAACCAAAAGTTCAACTTGTTCAGAAAACATGACTACTTTTATTACATTACTTTTATATTCGAATCATGTTAATAGGTAAAAGAAAATTGTACATGATTTCAGTTAAACTCATATTTACACTCATCTATCATAAGGACAGGAGAATTTAAATGACATTCGGGTCTTACTTTACATAAACATTGTTGGTAAGTGAGACAGAGTTTAGAGATGCATGATGTTTTTAGGAAAATATTGCAATTGTATTGCAATAAAACATAGGGGTAATGTGACACCCATTACTAAGTAACATTAGTAAACAGAACTTAAGTTTAATTACAAGCATCCCAGCTCGGCTAGCTAAGTTAGCATGCTAACGTTATGCTACCTCTTTATCCGCAGAATGCACTGTTGCGAAGCTTTCTCGTTGTCCCAGTCGGTGCTCAGTGTAGGGTCCCAGGACGTGGCGTGAATCTGAGACAGAAGACCTGCTCCAGCCAAATTCGCAGGAGCCCCGGTTAGTCCCAGGCCGATGCTCGGCGGCAGAGATGGCGGCACGGCTGCTAGCATCGAGCCGGTCGAGCTAACAACACCGCTCTCCTGGCTTTCCATGTCCGAGGTGATGTGGTGCGCTACACCGGGGGATGCTGCGGCCAGGCCGGTCTCTGCAGCCACTGCGGGAGGAGGGGAGGACGGTAAAAAGTGACCTAAACTCGGTACCAACTGAGCTCCGTTACCGTGACTGGACGCCACGGCTTCTTCTCCAACGTCGTCCGCCATCGTTTATCGGTTCTGCCGTGGATGGCTCTGGGATTTCGAGCTGTCAGTTCAACACTATTTCCTCTTTTAGTTTCTAATTTCTCTTCACTCAAGAACCTGGCGTTAATCTACAACAGCACGAAGAGAAACCATTTCTACGGCATCATCCCTATTTTGTTTCCTTTTGCATACCGTCTCTCTGAATACAGTGTGTAATAAAAGAGTCACTCTCGGTGTTCAAGCAAATAAGTTTAAACACGCGTACAACATGTTGGGAAAGCCACACCTTTCCAGCTAAAGACTCCAGCGTCGCTCTGTATTCGGCTACGGATGTCTTTTCGTCGCTGTTGTCGTATACTTCCTTCCAGTAAGGAGCAATAATAATAAGAATAACGCCACCTATTGACACACATTTTCTAGTGCACTTCAAAGCTTGTATCGTGCTTTTAATTCACACCCTATGTAGGGCACTCACACTAAAGTGTAGGACGTCATTATGGATGCAGCCACTAAAAAAAAGTCTTTCTGGGTAAATTTTCAGAATCATAATCAGAATTAAAAAGAGCTTTAATGCCAGGTATGTTTTCACATGCGAGGAATTTGTTATAGTGACAGAAGCTCCACAGTGTAGCAGAATGAAATATACAATATAGACAAATTGTATGTACAAATGTACATGAAACTGTAAAATAATGGCACATTCTTATGTACTTGCAATAGGTCATGTCAAATATATATATAAAAAACAATAATAAAAAACCAAAAAGATTTCTCAAATTCAAACTAGAGCTTAAATTTCTTGTTTTGTTGAAAGCATACATTTTGCTTTTAGTCATACAATTACATCAGTGGATATGAGCAAACTATATAAAAGGTGTAATTCTGGAAAATGTTCTTTTATTTATATATAGTTTATCCTTGCGTGTATCAACACACTTGGCCAAAAAACCTGGTTCTGATTCTATTTCTCATTTACATCAATGCCGCCATCTTGGCGAGGGCATCGAGCCAAGCCGATCTTCTTCGACATCTTGTTGGTTAGCTGACAGAAGGTGCAATACCCCCTTCTAGCGACCAGGAGAGTGGACTGAAACTTTTTTGGATTTAAAAAAAAAATTATTCACTAAACTTGATTTATATATTTAATTGATTTTTAGTGCGGCTAGTAAATATTTATATAATCTTACACGTAGAGTTCTTAAATGTGCTGGATCATGTGTCTTTCCCTGATGGATATGCTGCAGAGTAGTGTGTTCTGGGGATGGAATTTATGGCTCTTCCCCAATTCAGACCATGTGGTTCAACTTATTAAAAACAACCATCTCTTTTGGCTCCATAAATGATGCTTTACCATAATTTTCCACTAAACCAAATATTTGTGATGCTACAGATGCTGATATTCTTTCAATGGTTCATTAAAATTAACACCTAATTAGCAGAATAACATGTTGAATTTGTGGTCATTTTAAATAACTAAAGGCAGCTTGGCATTAAAATGGACACTAAAGTACAGAAAGCTTACATAATAAAACTACACATCTACATTCCCCAAGTAACACCTTGTACCACAAATAGCTTGAACTATTCTGATTTCAACACATGTAACAAACCGTTTACTGTGACCTGTAAATTACCATCAAAATCTATTTTACTAAAATAGTTAATGCAAACGAGAGCTTTTATACAGGTTTGATTAGTCAAACTGCACCCATGAAATGCCTGAATGAGCCAGAACAAGTCTAGAGGACCTCGATCAGGCCATCCTTAAAAATATGTTTGCAGTAAGTTTATTAAAAAAAAAAAAAAAAAGTACAATTTTGGTGATGGTGATTACGTAGGTATGACTTTACACAAATTATAATATCGTGACGTCACTGACTGGGTCTTCAACCCTTCGGGCACATCATCGCAAAACTTATTTTGATGCTGGGCACAGTTTTTCCAGAACTTCCTGCCATGTTAAAGCGGTGTCGAGCTGATTTAATGATTTTTTAAAATTTTTTTTTTTAGACGCATTATGGTGCCCGAACTCGTTATTATTATTATATTGCTTTTGTATTAGTTGTTTGAAGAGTAAAAAAAAACAAAAAAAAAAAAAACAAAAAAGTTAAAAACAACAAAATCGGTCGGTCGGACTTAAAGCCCAAAAAAAAAAAAAAAAAAAAAAAATTGAGTCGGTCCTAAATTGACAGGGTCGGTCAGGTTATGGCAAACAAGAACATTTAAGGATGGCCTCAGGGAAATATTAAAATCTTCATATTGGTAAATGTATTTAAACTCACTTTCTTTGATGGTGGGATTTAGGTTGGTACCTGTCGGTCCGGTTTGAGTTTAAAAAAAAAAAAAAAAAAGAACAAATAAATAAAATAAAAGCGCTGATCACCTGGGATCTCTGCATTGCTGTTGGCTGATTAGATGACTGCATAAATCTGCAGGTGTATGGGCATATTTATAGTTTCAATATAATCATTGTTCACAATGGATTAAACAGGAACCTTTGTAGTATTTCATTAATTCTGGTTTTGCCAATTTACAGCAGCATTCAAAAGTGAGTTTAGACACCTTATTTCCAAGAAATTGCATTATTCAAGGGTGTCCAGTGAATATTTTTGGCCATCTGTTTATTAAAAAGACCAGATTTCTGGGCTATTTAAGAGCTTTAACATAACATGAGTCAAAAGGCAGATAAGGTTATCCCACCCATTTATTCAGACAGATTGTCCCAAACTGTAGTGAGAAATTACATAAAAACCTCATGGAGGAAAGGAAGGGGAGAAAGACGTTTCTAGTAGTTTGTTGGAATGGCATGGCCTTGTGAGCTTTGCTTCAGATTCTGATCCCTGGATGGACGGTCAAGAACAGGATGACAGGTCTAAATTACATGGCAAACAAGATAAGGAATGCCACCATCAGACAAAAAAGACCCATGGCCTCAGACAGGGCAAAACCCAAGATGGCATAAGAGAAAAGCTGTTGTTTCAGGGAAGGATTCCTGTCAGAATGGAAAAAAGCAAAAAGAAACAGACAATGGTTAAGAATATGGTTATGAGGAGACCTGAGCAAGTATACATAGGTTTAAAAAAAAAAAAAAAAAAAAACCCTATCCAAACACAAAAGGAAATAATTTTTCATTTAGATTAATAATAGATATAATTAATTTCTTTCCAGTACAATGTACCTGGCATAGCCAATGATTAGGCTACCGAATACTGTCCCAATCCCAGCTCCTGATCCAGCGACTCCCACTGTAGCAGCACCAGCACCAATGAACTTGGCTGCAGTGTCGATGTCTCTGGAAACAGCACTGGTCTGGAAGCTCCGGCTCACGTTCAGAAAAGATGCCCCATTCACAGGCAAGAGAGGTGCCTAAGGAATAAGCAACATTAGTGACTAACAATGTTTGAATTCCTTCTATGAACTTCATACAGCATCAGAAACCTTACCTGCTCAGTTCTGGCTTCAGGTCTGTTGAAGACAGACACAGAGACAGGCCGTGCTAGTACTCTGGAGCCTCCACGGAGCTGAGATGAAAAACAAACAAACTAAGCAGTAAGTACGAGTAGTGCTTAGATGGAATTGACTCATAACATACATGACATTGCATATATGACTCCAGATTTATTGGCAGCAAACAAGGAAGGCATAAAGCAAACACCACATGCAAGTAAATGTCAAGAGCTACATCTTTTGAATCCTTTAAAGTTTTTCTTATGCAAGATGTCAAATTTATCTGATTGGATAAAGAAAAGCTCAGCATTTGCCTCTTCCTGTAGTTGACTGGATTGTTATATTCTTACGTTTGACCAACTGTATTAAGTCCACTCCTTTTAAACAAGTCAACATTTAGAGACAACTTTGGCATTCCTGCAACTTCTAAAGGATTTGCACCAAAAGGTTCTGGCACTTGGCTCTAAAAAAATGCCCTAATATGCAAGAATGTGTGAATGGTTGCCTGAGCTGGAATGGCCTCTAATAAAGGATGTACACTGTTTTCTGTCTAGGTCTAGGGTTAGAGGATGACAAATTGTTTGCATTTATTTTAATTGTTCATTAGTTGTATCCACTGTATATGCATATCCTGCATATTAAAGAAAAAAAAATTTCCCAGCTTCCCCAATTAACAATAATTTGATTTCCTGTATAATGCTATTTTATGCAATTTCTTGCATTTTCTTGTAGTGAGGATCACAAAAACACACAGCACCCTGTTGCATTCTCCATACTAGTCCCAACACAAGCACATACATTTTAAATGATCAAACATTGAAGTGCTTATTTAAAGATTACACCAAATACATACCACAGAGGGAGCAGTGACAAACTTGGCACAGGCATACATGACCGAATCCTGAAGAGTCAATAAAAATAAATAAATAAAAATAAGACACTGCTGTCAAATGGTCAAGAACAACATGAAGAAAACAAGGCATGTGGTAGCAAAGATAATACCACAGGACACAGAAATATAAAACAAGTATTTGGGATAAAACTGCATGCGTGTCAATGCAGAAGTTTTTGAAGACCATGTCAGTTGGCTCTGTAAATCAATGCGTGTTGCATAGATTAGCAGTATAGAAGGAAGATGAGAATAATAAACTGATTTACTTCACCCTCAAGGTGTATAACTTGCATGCTAATTTAGCTGCCATTATTCTATGCTGCTAAAATAGATTCATGATCATTATTCTGTCCTTTTCCACCCCCTTCTTGTGGTATTTGATACAAGCACATAATATAGCTTACTGGTAAATGTGCTTTCAGTATGGCAATCATTACCATTCAATAACTGGCACGTTAACAGACATACTACTTGGGTAGTTCTCATTAGATACTTCAACCCTGGGCGTCAACGATGCACCAGGATACCATTAGATGATCAGTGGCTGAATAAGTCAAATTGACAGACTTACAATGTGTATCCAAGACACCTCTGACCCTGTTCACACATGTACTTAGTGTAGCACTCTGCACTTGTGATGGGATCACCCATGATAAATGAGGGTCCAGCTGGACAAATAATAGGAGCATGCAGAAATTGCTTAACTGCCACAGTTAACTATCACAAACATTGAACAAATGTCAAAGAGCAGACAAATTAAGCCATGTGGGTTAATACATTAACATTATTCAAGCAGTCAGATCGATATGAAATAATTAATCACTGCTAAACTACACAAAAAACTGCTAAACATTTTTTTCTAAAAAAAAAAAAAAAAAAAAAAGTCAGATGTCAGCAGTTACATACACCTTATGCAGGTTACCTGAACATAAGGGTACACGGATTTTAATTGACATTACTATGTAATTATAACAGTATCTAGAGGATTCCCTTTAACTGCTTAGGAAAAAAAAGGCCAGTCACATTGTACTGATACATTTTTAATAATACAAGCAATCTTGAAAAGAAAAAAATCTAGAAAAACTAATCCTATATTGATGTGTGCAATTATATTTCAGATATGTATATAGACAGAGTTTCTGGTTTCCACAAATGTTTATTCAATTTTAACCATTACATTCCAGTTAACACCATTAAATGGGTATAATAACTAAATATTGAGGTCTTTAATATGCAGTGATAAGATTTTATTTTCTAGATCCAGGTTATTAAAATGGGATCTGGTGACCCACAAGGGTTCAAGGATACCCTGGGGTTTTTCAACATTGGAACAAAAGAATTAAATCAGACTTCCAGTTTGTCCTTCAGAGACCTCTTTGATCTTCATGGGTGTAGAGACACCAATACCAAAATCACAGCAAAACTACATATTAGACACAAGGCCGATCCTTACTTAGAAGAGAAGAGCTCAAGATGGCCCGTTATTCAGGCGCTCAAGACACTCATAGCAACGAGTGAAGGTCATCAATCCTTACATTTATTTTCCCACTGAAATGAAGAAATTATATATAACGTGCTTAAAGAAGTAGAGGAGGAAGACGTTGTGCCCTTGATCATCTTGAACCCGGCTGGTTGATTATCTATTGGATGTGGAGCAGCAGGGCTTAACACTAGGCCTGAGAGATTAGCAGATACACATTTTACAGGTGTCAAATGAAACCATAGCTATGTGGTCACAACTAAACTCCTAAAACACATAGCCTGTAAAACTATCTGCACACACTTGTTTATTTGACACAAAAGTATTAAACCTGTTTAACGACTTTAATAAGCTTCATAGCTAATCGGCTAATCGGCTAGCCGCCTGTGAATGGTTGTAGTAGTCATTACATGTTCTGGCCAGTTACAGAATTTAGGCGAACTAGGAAATACTCATGCTAACACCAAAGTCAGAAAAACATATTGCCCTTTGTACCATGCATCAAGCCAGTACCCAGAACCTTTAACTCACCTATTTAATACACAAGCACCAGGAGACAAACTTGAAGCTAGAGTCAATGAGCGCCGTGTAAAACTGTCACCTTGTCATTTATAAGCTTATGAACTACGTCCTCATCTGTGATTGGCTGTAAGTCATGTCAAGACTCGGTGAAAGGACCAATGAAATAGCGAAGAGGCAGAAATTAGCTATTTTGGTTGGCTGTAATTATTAAATAAGGCGGGACTGTTTACAGCTCTCATTTTAATTGGATGATATTGCCGGGAACGCGCGAACATATGTCCTTACACATGAGGAATACTGGACACGCTGACGGAAGTCCCGCCCCTGGTAAAAGAGAAGACGAGTACCTGCAGTATATACCGAATACCTGCAGGGGGAGACATACCCATAGATCTACATTTACATCATTAGGCAGACGCCCTTATATCATTTATTCACACAGCTGAGTGATTGAAGGCCAAGGACCTTGCTCAGGGCCCCAGCAGTGGCAATTTGGTGGATTTGGGATCGAACTCACCTTCCAGTTGGTGGCCCAACACCTTAACGACTATGCTGCCGCAGATCTAATCAGTATATTGTACCAATACTTTCCTACAGTATAGAGTTTCGTAAATATGATTGTATTAACAAACAAACAAACAAACAAACAAACAAACAAACAATCTTTATTCTATCTATTTAATTTTGGATAAACTTTTGGAGCTGAATGGGACTATGTATAGTACTGTCCTAAATGTCTATGACTAAAATGCTGCACCATCATCTGAGAACCTTTGTCTGCCTATATTTTTATTTAATTACATTCTTTTCCTTCAAATTATTACTGCGAAACAAATTTTATTTTATTTCCTTTTTTTTATTCTCAGAGGTGCATTTCCTTGGCCATTGAGTGTACAAGGGTCAAGGGTACATCTTTTTTTATTATAAGTATGTACTATTATTGTGTCTTGTATTTGCAAAGTTGCATGATGAACAGTGAAATAATTTCAAGATATGATGTGTGATATGCTATGATTTCAAGGTGTTCCAAGTTTTCTACAAGAAACCACCCCAGCGACAAGGAAAAATACATTGTGTATGATGTACTGTATATGATGAGTGTACAATGACAAAACAAGTTAGTAATTAATAATGTCAACATTGGTGGGGCATCAAGTTATAAAACAGGCTTTTGTCTGTACATGAATGTTAATATTCTATACTACATACTATTACTAATATTATATACTAATATACTGTTTTATAGCATATACAATTATTAAATACAATTCAATGTAATGTGCATTATTCATTGATTTTCCAATAAAATGCCACTTTTCCTGCTGTTCAATTTAACCTAAGGAAGGAAAATGAAAATGAAATAAATATATGTAGGTACATACATACCTTACATACAGTACACCAAGTTATATAGTAATACATTTTAATGCAGAAGAATATGTGAAAAAAATGTTAAAAGAATAATCTGAATGAACACAAATGTAAGTTATTTTTCAGTGCTAGCATTAAGTAAATAAGCCTCTTTATTCAGTTTTACCAAATATTATATTGCAATATAGCTGATTAAAACATTGGGTAGTGCCCCTCATATTTGATTGATTAATTATACAATTTCTTAAAAAATGCAATCAAAGCAATATAAAGTATTTGTATAAAAAAATCCCCATTGTGGTTATTTGAAGATTACGCTTACCTAGTGCTAATCGTAACCCTGCAACATTCAAACAAGATAAAATATATAATTTAACAAGTTTCACAGTTCTTGTCGTGCAGAACACTGAAGAGGCCACAGATAAAAATTCCATTCAAGATAGCCCAGTGTGAACCTTGTTAAATGCCTGCTGAATGTTGACTCGCCAAATGAGGATAATTTTTTTTTCAAAGGATGATCAAGTCATTCTCAGAAATGCCTTTAGAGTTTAGCACACAGATGCGGTACACCCAATGTCAGCTCAAAAAACATGTGTTACAGCATCTTAAGTAAATTAAGTAACACCATCTAGAATTGACTGGTATGTGGTAGCCGTTTGTTTACAATTCTCAGCGTTTTTAACAATGACTGATAGTTCAAACTCTTCTGCAAACACACTAAACATTTCAAGCACCTGTGCTCGACTCTCCAGTAATCAAAGTCTGAATAGTCCATGACATAATTTAAAGTTCCATGTGTTCTATTCCTTATTACAGCTTAGTATAAGATGCAACTAATAGCAAAACTGTTGCAGTAGTACAAATCTGCATTTGTGATAGTATCCATATATTTTCCACCAATGCAAATATGTCATAGACCTTGATACAAAATGAGTTAGAATACATCATGTATTTTAGTTTCTCAAGCTGGACAAATAAACCATGATTTATTGTTACTAGATTAGATTATGCTTTGAAGTCTGTAGTTGAAGTTAACCATTTATCAAATGTGTCTCACTTGTGCCGAACTGCTTCAGGTTGCATGTGGAAGCAATAAGAAAAGAAATGAAACTAATGAAAGCAAATATAGGCAACAGAATCAAAGCAACTATATGTAGTAAATTCTTGTAGATAAATTCTTTACATTAGAGATTAGATGTAAATATAGTATTTACATATCCATTGTTTTCTATAGCATAATACAGTATAGTCATAGATTTCACTGTCAATTGAATATAATATAGAATAACTTTATCCAGTTTGGTCATATTAAGTAACACATATTTTTTTTTATTCTATGACCAATGAAGAAAATATTTTATGAGTAAGCCTACAATTATGACAAAGGATTTAAAATTTTATTATAATCTTGAAGTGCAGCTCATAGACTAAGTTAAGCAGTGTGTAAGTTTTACAGATGACAGGGGCAATAAATTATGATGCTTTAAAGACCTGGAATAAGCAAGATCCATACTCTGTTTGAATAGGGGCCAATGGGCTAAGGCACCAAATTTGATATCTCTATAATATAACAAAAATTTACTAGTTAAAAATTTGTCAGACTTTGATCAATCTTATTGATAATGCGAATTTTTATAAAAGCACATTACACAATGAGATTTAACTGCTGTATTATCAACTTAAATCAAACTCAAACAAACAAACAAACAAACAAACAAACAAAAATCCACAAACAAATAACTAAAAAATAACTGTTGGTTTAAAATAAACCAACTCTTCAGAGTATTCTCACCATTAGCTGTTATTAATCTCAATAATAATGATTCTTTGTGTAGCATCACTGTATCCTACAACAACACCAATTCACGGATCTCACAGGAAGGCCACTGATTTTGTGTAGAAGATTTCACCCAGTTTTACAGTTTGTACAGACTATTTGAATAGTCTGTTGTGTGTAATAGGTCTACATAGACATAAATCTAATTGTTAAAATAAGATTTTACCTTGTCACTTAAGCCTTCAAATTAATCACAGCAACGATGGGAAAATGGGAAACTTTTCACCTTTCACTGGAAACACCTTTAATTTAATTTGCAATGAAATGTACTGTATAGTCTGCACGGTAGTTGGTAGTCATTGTAATGTATTCGATTTAAACACCTCCCTCAATTTGTACACCATGGGGCACATTCAGTGTTGTGGTATGTATAGTATAGTATATAGTTTATAGTATGCTTTATGACACATTAACTTATAAGATTGACTTTCTTTAAAATGTAAATCATTTTTATTAAGAACCATCTACATATAAAATTCAAAACATAATTTGACATGCTATTATAACACAATTATGCAAAAACAAATGTTTTTAGCAACAGATCTTTTTTTTGCATTCTTTTTCGAATTACACAAAAATATAAATGTGTTTACACAGTATACACTCACATATGCCGGTGGCAGAAGGGAAACCAGACTGGACCTTGTAAATTGCCTTTGGTTTCCCCTTTGCAAGTAAAATGCAGCCACCAATAAATGTATAATGGGGACCAAAAAGACACAGAGGTTGGGGTGGGGGGTGGGGTGAGGGGGGTGGGGGGTGGGGAGGGGAACAGAGAGCAGGTGCCAATTACAGAGTCACATGTCTTCCTACTGACAACTGATAACAATTTTTCATAGAAGTACCTTTATTGGAGTTCTAGGGTCAAATCATTAACTGAAGCATGTCTAGGGTTTGTAAATATCTGAAAAATTGGTTAGAATATGTATGGGTGGTTAGATGGTCTGGGATATATACTGTTGATCAAATCCTTTCCGGAAGAATGTAATGTTTAAAATTATGATAAAATGATAGGGAATCTATGAAACTGAATGACAAACTGAATGATAAACCATTTTTTTAGACCAGTCCATAAAACAGCTCTCTTTCGAGCACCAGTTCTTTTTGTATTTATCTGATTATCACTTAATTATTGTAAATATAAATCCAGCTAAAATGTCACTCTCATAAAGAGTTGCCTTTTACCTGGTTACAAAGGCAAAGGTGTTAGCAAAACCCCAGGTTTTCTTAATTGTTTTGAGACATTTTTATTTAATTTAGAGAGAGAGAGAGAGAGAGAGAGAGAGAGAGAAAGAGAAAGAGAGAGAGATAGAGAGAGAGAGTTATTGTCTGTTATAAGCTCAATTATAAACATGGCACATTCTAATAACCTTTTGAGACAATAAGTAGAATCATTAGGAAATTTGATGGTGTCAAATCTTAGCGCATAGATGTAAATTGCTGTAACTTGGTATATGCAATCAATTTTTGTATTAGTCTGAGTTCTCTGGACCTCTTCAAAATATAACATATTTTCAGCTGCTAGAAGTGTAACCAGCAGTAAATGGATACAGCATAACCAGCCCCCATCCAGTCCCAGTGTCAGTTTTGTGAAGCTTGAGAATCTGCTGCTTTTTAATAGGCTGAAAAGGACATGAGGATTGTCAGCAGGCATTCATAGTGTTATTTCACTCCTGGGTTACACAGACCCTGGTACCTAGGCTGGCAGAGATGAATGGCATGGTGGAGCAGCAATTAATAATGTTTTTACAAGAGCAATGGAGGCACACAGAAGCTGTGGACAGATCAGGCGCTGTATTAAAATGTGCAGGTGAATTGATTGCTCCATTGGATTTTCTGTAGAAATCATTCAGATTAATTGAAAGCATGGGGAGGAGAAAGCAGGGAGGAGGGAAATTGGGAGACCCATGATTTATAGTCCCTGCTCCAAGAGGAAGACAAAATGGCAACCTTACAGCTGGAGACATGAGGGGGCGGGTCTCACCCTGAATGTCATTCAACCATACTTATTGCCACTACAGTTAGTATTGGCAGGCAGACAATCTCATGGCCTTAGAATAAAAAAGAGCATTGTGAAATAATAAATCACACAATGATGCTCATTATCAAAAGAACAACATAATCCACCCAATAAATTAATGTGTGTAATAGGATTGTCCTTAATAATTGTTTAAGATACACAGTCAACTAAACTGGGAACCAGAAAATTATACCATGATTGATAATATTGCATAAAATGTAAATGAAAAGTATGTTCTGTACTACATGTTTTTGTTGTAAGGATTTAAATAGAATCAGAATAGCATTATATACAATATATTTGTAACCAATGCTATTTATTTACCTTTAAGGACTATACTCCAGTATTATTTTTTTTTATCAAATCCTAATCAGAACTGTATTGTTGCTGAAATTTAAATAATTAACATTATGTTTAACTAGTTAGCCTAATGTACAATTTTTGGATAATCTTATTACACTAAGAATTAGTGAAACTAAACAGATGACATACGGTCCCTATCCGATTGTTTTTCAAGAGGTTAAACGTTACTAATACACATTTTGGAAATTATTTTTGAACTATAATGGAAAGCAACATTAGCCGAACTACACAAAAACTTCAATGCCCATTTAAGTTCAATGCCCATTACTGTCTCTCTTCCCACAAATAAGCAAAAGTGATTGTAGGTCATAGTTAAGGTCATGTCAAAATTAGTTAATAGTATAGGCCTTTTTTTCTTGCTGAATTGAACATTTAATTTATTCTATAGATTATTTTGTGAGCTTTTTATAGAAGATTTTATTAAAACTACTTAGAATAATTGTTAACATGACTTAGACTTATCAAAATTAATTATAATTTTAAATTAAAAGTTAAATATAGCTAGTAAACCTACATACCTTGCAAATCAATTTCATATAATGTTTTAAACATAAGATACAAGTAAGTTTTAGAAGTAAATCTTTATATTCCTAAAGAGCAAGCTAGATGCCACAACAGCAAAGAAAACTATCATTATTAAAAGAACAACAGGGATAGAGAACTCTGGAAGGATGGGTTCTTCTTAAGCTTTCTTAGATGATATAAGAAGAAACCTTAAGAACCCATCCTTCCAGAGTTCTCTATCCCCAGCCAAAAATGTCTGCTCAGTTTCCCAGATGTTCCTAAGCCAACTGTAAGATATAATCTATCCAGCAGGTCTGTGGTCTCTGCTCATTGGGATGTATCTGATACAGCTCTAGCATGAGCTGGCTGTGGTAATCTTTATATGGTGCCCAAAAAACCCCACCTGACCCTTCTTCTATTTGGAGTGGCAGAGACTATACTCTAGCATCTTTACCCTATCAAAAAGAATAAATCCAGCAAACATGAGGAGCCTTGGAGCCCTGCCTATAATTTCAGTCATACCTGTTTACCATAGGTGATCAAGATGAATCAGACTGAACAGTAAACATAAAACACTGTCTAAAAATGAGTTTTCTCTTCATTAACACAGTAAGTTGACTATAACACTGCTGTTGCTGATCCCATCTGTTTTTTATTCTAATACTTAGTTTGTTCATTACATGTAAAAAAGTATAAAATAACATTAATTTGCAAAATAAGACATGTTAATATATTACAGATGATGTAGGTAGTCTATGAATGCACTCATTATTTCAATATATTTGTTTTCCTGTGGTCTGTATCCTATATAATATTAGTTGTTATTACTATTAAAAAGGTAAAAAAGGTCAATTTAATCACCACTAGAAACCTTTGGCAAGTGTTTTCAATAGTTGATGTATTGCCTAATGCATGTTAAAAATTGCTGTGCAATGTAGAAAAAGGTTTGACTTCCCTGCTGTCCAAATGCTAAGGCTTTAATACACAGTGTTATGGCAAATAAATACCATCAAATGCTTTTTTTTTTTAAAAAGCACACGCTAACCTGTGAACACAAAATTCTATATAGGTAGATCATAAACTTGTTTACAAAAGTGACAACATATACCAAGTAAACTACTACTACTATATATTCATTGGGTCATGGTATGCATCTTATTTTGTATGTAATTACACAATATATTGTATGGGCTTAGACTTAGCCTTTTTATGGTATGTCTGCTATTCTGATGAAGAAAACAGTTTGTCTGTAACATTATATGAATTTACTGTAAACAAAGATTTTAATGACATTTCCAAATCTAGGCCTATGAATGATAATATTCAATATTTCTATTATTCATTGTATGGAATATATCACTTGAAGACTTCTATTTTGTGCAGTAATATAAGAGTTTTGTGTCTTTGTGTGTTAAAGATTAACCCATAATGGCACCAGTCCTTCAATAAAACATAGTTGTCTTCCGTGACATAATTTTATATCTTAGATAAGGTACAGAATGTTGGTCCTGTTCAATATATTGAATAGTCTTTTAAGCAATGCTTGTTATGTATGTATTATGAGCTTGAGATTCTGTAAATATTGTCTTAAAAGGCTACTATTATGTTGGCACTATTTCTGCTGCTCATTAACCAACTCACATCTGATTACATAATGGTATGGCTTTAAATCCCGTTAAAGTGAGGATTAGTTGTTAACAAGGGTTCTGTCTTCCCTGAACCGGCATTGGCTCCAGCACCTGCACCAACATTATGAATTGGTATCTACATAATCTCTTCAGTCAGAGGGCTGCAGCATGAGGGAGGTCAGGAGCAGAGGGTGGCGGGCTCTCAAGCCTGAAGGCAGTCATGGGTTATGGGCAGCTGCGTGTCTGTAAAGACAGTGGGGAAACAACGTGGCAGGCAGCACCATGGCTCTCCGATTACAGTACCTGTCTATAAAAACCACTCCTGCAGCAAGCATCTCTCTTGCTGTTGACCTCCCAGGGTCTCCTGAACCGTGTGAAAGATCTGGGGCCTGCTTGACTTATTAGCTCACTTTTGATGTCTGCACCCAGTTAATGGCTCACTCACCCAAAACAGACTGGACATCTACAGGGTGGCACATGAAGATTTGACCTGAAAGGTGTCAGCTTAAGGAAGAACAAAAAAACATTTACAGCATTCATCTTAGTTAACATAATTTATTGGTGAAATGCAGTGTATTAAGAGTAGTTCATTCACAAGAAACACTATACCTAAGTATTATATCTAAAAAATATCAAATTAATCGTATACCTATTGAATGATATACAATACAGGTTTCTGTTTGGTGGTGCCAGTCTAATAAGGACTGCACCTCATTACACTGACTGAATTGAAACTACCCTTTAAAATTTCAGACACGCTATATGACATTCAGGGGCTGCTGAAGGACTCAGAGGAAGTAAAGTCCAGGCTCTTATGTAGCTCCTGCAAAGTCTGTTTTATTGCGATTTCTTTACTGCATGGTGTGGTGCACGCCTTTTTTTTACTGTTCAGAGAGAAGTTTTAACAGTCAGGGAATAAGTATTAAGCGCCATATGAAAGATGCAGGTCTTTCTCAATGAGCTTCCTCTGATGTTGTTTACAAGATGCAGACCTTTTAAAGAGTTGCTTCCCTAACCACAGGAAGTCAGAATGCCCTCTGCTTAATTATTGTCAGGGTGCATGATTTTTACAGTGTCTTGATCATAATATAATACACCAAACACTTTTATGTTGGCATGTTTTTGAGTATAGAATATTCCTGTGCACCTTTCATTTTTCCTAACTGCCATAATACCTTTCTTATAATTTAGTTGGTCATCTTAAACCATATAATTCAATAACCTCTATAAATGACTTCATTAATTCACCCACACTGAATCCGAAGGTATGTAAGGGCACATACAAGAATAAGGAATGCAGGTGTAGACCCACTACTGACTATTGGGAGTTGAGTACTTCCTCGAAACATTTATATGTCCCTTTCTGCACCTTCCATTATGTAATGTTTATTTGTTCACAGCCATCAAGTTTCCTTGTACATTACTATAATTTGCCCTTTTTTAGTATAGAAAAAACATGCTAGGGATTAATTCTGCACACTGATTCTGATCTTTGGGCTTCATTTATAAATACGTGAGTACAAGATTTTCCTAAATCTCAGCAGTAGAATGTTAATCGTAACTCAACTTAAAATCTTTCACTCATGAGCAAACCCATTGACTCATTCCTGAGAACGCCCCCAAATAACCTTAAATGGTGGAATACAAGCAATGCAAATGGAAGGTTAAGTAATTAGTCATGGTAATTTCTTTTTAAATGGCAAGTGAAGTCTGACACTGGAGCAAAAAGAAAAAAATTAGGCAGAAATATGGGAATCGTAAAGTGCTATGGGTGTGCTAAATTTGTTAGATGACCTCGTCAATGGCGCATGACGCAGAAAGGAGACAACGCGTTACGCAAAATTGGTTAGACTTATTATCCCAGTAGGTAAAGATTAAGTAGTAAGAAAAACATGATAATAAAACATAAATAACAATATAATATGAACTATTTTAATAATTAACTTAATAAAAATACATTAAAAAAGGTGTTTGTCCAGAATCCCCCCTCTCTATCTGCAAAGATCAACATACGTTTAGTATTTTTTAGTATCATACTAAAATACTTGTAATATTTATAACAGTATACAAAACTTTAATAACGAATTTAACAGTTTTACTATTAAATATCCTTGATGTGCAAATGCAAGAACAAATCCATGATCCAAACTGATATTTTTAAAAATGAGGCCTCTCAACTCAGGTTTGTGAAAAACTCTCTTATGGAAGTTATTTCAGGAAAAACACTTATGATATTGGCCAGTAGGTGGCACGAGAGACACGAGCATTGAGCAAAACCATTCTTTTGAATGAGGTTCCATACGGTGAACATTTTAGCCACGCATGCACTGACGGACTTGAATTAGTTATTGAGTGTTTGAAATTTTTCACTGTGCCTCCAGTTTCTCTTTCTGTGATGCCTCTGACGAAGCCGTTGTTCATTTGTTTTGGAATTCTTCTTTCACAATGACATTTTGGCAAGATGTACTTGTTTTTTGTTTTTGTTTTTAGATCTAAAATGGATAAAAACAGTGTTTTATTTTGCAAGGATGTTGTTTTGACCTCTTTTTGCTGTTTTAAAAAAAGAATCTATGCAATACCTTTCATTAGTTATCACAGAACAAAAAAGCCAAAAAAGCCTTAAGAATATGTTTGTGACCTTTACTCTTTTTTGATGACTTGTAATTCTCTTTGTTCTTTTTAAATTGTATTTGACATTTCCCTTATGTACTTGTTTGATTGCCATTTTTTTTACTATGTTTCCTTTCTTTTTCCCCTTTTGCTCTTTTTTCAGTTGCAGCGTTTTGATATTATGTCTGCTTGTCTAAATGTTGTGCACTACTTTCTGTTTCTCAAGCAATAAAAGAAAAAATAATATTGATTTTCACTGTGGATATAGTGTATTGTTTTAGATAATTGCTTATCTAGGTATAAGGTATTATTTAACATTATTATTTTAACATTATGCTACAACATTCTCTCAAGTAAAATTTTGATCATGTTCATTCACAAGTTGATAGCAATAACATATTATTATTAGAAAGGTCTCAAAATCCCCAGCCATTGTGTAATAGTTCCTTATAGGAGTCATCATGAAGCATAATTCATTCTGTTGACTGCAGAGGCAAGGAAAGCATGAACGGAGAGTGAAACAGAAGCCTTTAGGACCTGTGAAGACCCTGTGTGAGTGGAGGCCAATAAAAGTATAGCATGTCTCATTGGCAGGATAAGGGTGCAGACTGGCTGCTCTGTATTCAGGGCTAGTAGCATGCATAACTTAATGTGCCACATACACAACTGAGCTCCCCTGCTATTTAACTGCATGTGGTAATGACATGGTAGGCATTGTACTTTAAACTGCACAAACACACAACACTTATTAATACTTCTAACATAACATTACCAATAATATTTAGAATCATCTTTTGCATTAAGAAAGCTAAATTGCAGTAACAGATCTGATTTTAGGAGACACTTGGACTATTTGGTCTAAAATTTGTCCTCACTGTTGTGCAAGCATTATCAACAGCTACTGTAACATTGAATTTAACTCTGCTAAAAAGGGTTCTAGCACTTCCTAATATGCGTTTATCTGTGATTTTGAATTATTAATCAGCATGAACACATTTTCTAATTCATGTTATAATAAATAATTTGCTTTTGACATTACAACAGGAGTCTGGGGAAGGTCCTCTATTGTTTCAGGATTTCAAGGCCCATGTGATTAATGGAAAGTTTGTAAAGAAATGATTTGTAGATTTATGATGATTTAATTGGATTTGTTTTTGGAGAACTTGACATCCTTGCACAGAGCCCTGAACTCCACAATACAAGTATAATGCCAACATTGAGTCAGACTGTATTACCCAATTTCAGTGGCCAATCTCATTAATGTTCTGGAGGATGAATGGAAGCATATGGAGGGTGCTACAACAGCAGTAACTCTATATGAAGCACATAACAATCAGTGCTGTAGCAATACAGTACACACCACACAATATGCATGCTTCTGTAACTAGCCACTTTGAATATGTTGACTTATAACAAATAATTTCTGTACTAAATAAGATAAAATGAAGAAAATTTTGTTTATTTTTTTTATAAGCACAAACCATAGCATTAAAAGTGTATTAAGTGGGAACTTAACGTATCTTGGAAGCGATCAGGCCTAAATTTGAAACCTTACACAAATAAACAAAAAAAGCAGTATTGCACACGCCTAGTGCCAGATCAGAGAGGAGTATAAGTATTGCCACAAAACTGTCTTTAGCATTATTCTAAAAGAGTACAGATATAAAGAGAACAATCACTGTGCAGACTTAAAGTTGTGCTTAAAATTGTGCTTAAAAACAACCACAAACAAAAATGTGTTTTAGTAGGATTTTATGTGATAGACCAACACACATAATTGTGAAGTGGAAGGAAAATGATAAATGGTGTTTAAATTTTTTTTTACAAATAAATATCTGAAAAGTGTGGTGTGCATTTGTATTCAGCCCCACTGAGTACTTTGTAGAACCACCTTTCACTGCAATTACAGCTGCAAGTCTTTTGGGGTTTGTCTCTACGAGCTTTGCACATCTAGAGAGTGAAATTTTTGCCCATTCTTCTTTGCAAAATAGCTCAAGCTCAGTCAGATTGGATGGCGAGTGTCTGTGAACAGCAATTTCTGAAAAGTCTCGCCACAGATTCTCAATTGGATTTAGGTCTGGACTTTGACTGGGCCATTCTAACACATGAATATGCTTTGATCTAAACCACTCCATTGTAGCTCTGGCTGTATGTTTAGGGTCATTGTCTTGCTGGAAGGTGAACCTCCACCCCAGTCTCAAGTCTTTTGCAGACTCTAACAGGTTTTTATCTAAGATTGCCCTGTATTTGGAAGATCAACTCTGACCAGCTTCCCTGTCCCTGCTGAAGAAAAGCATCGCCACAACATGATGCTGCCACCACCATGTTTCACGGTGGGGATGGTGTTTTCAGGGTGATGTGCAGTGTTAGGTTTCTGCCACACATAACGTTTTGAATTTTGGCCAAAAAGTTACATTTCGGTCTCATCTGAGCACCTTGTTCCACATGCTTAACGTGTCCCCCACATTTCTTGTCGCAAACTGCAAATGGGACTTCTTATGTCTTTCTTCTTGCCACTCTTTCATAAAGACCAGATTTGTTGAGTGCACGACTAATAGTTGTCTTGTGGACAGATTCTCCCATCTGGGCTGTGGATCTCTGCA
This sequence comes from Tachysurus fulvidraco, assembly GCF_022655615.1. Lineage (NCBI taxonomy): Eukaryota > Metazoa > Chordata > Actinopteri > Siluriformes > Bagridae > Tachysurus > Tachysurus fulvidraco. Next base: position 15,243,743 of record NC_062532.1, on the reverse strand, counting down.
GCTCCTCCAGAGTTACCATGGGCCTCTTGGCTGTTTTTCTGATTAATGCTCTCCTTGCATGGCCTGTCAGTTTAGGTGTATGGCCATGTCTTGGTAGGCTTGCAGTTGTGCCATACTCTTTCCATTTCCAGATGATGGATTGTACAGTGCTTCGTGAGATGTTCAAGGCTTGGGATATTAATTTATAACCTAACCCTGCTTTAAACTTCTCCACAACTTTATCCCTGCCCTGTCTGGTGTGTTCTTTGGTCTTCATGATGCTGTTTGTTCACTATTGTTCTCTAACACACTTCTGAGGGCTTCACAGAACAGCTGTATTTATACTGAGATTAAATTACACACAGGTGCACACTATTTACTAATTAGGTGACTTCTGAAGGCAGTTATATATAAAATATATAAAATATATAATACATGTATGTACACTATTTTTTTATCTTAAACACTTTTTGACCTTAAGAACTCTTTTAAAAGTTTCGAATGCTTTTGAATAACCTTTATCTTTAAAAGGATGTTCTCTTTAATTTAGAGGAGAAAGGCCCACATTTCTAAAAATTTTCTAAAAATTTTCTTAGAAACTAGTATGTCACTAGTACTAATTCTTGGGCCCTGATCATTATATCCATATGTGCTCCTCCACTCTTCTGGAAAGACTTTCCAGTAGGTTGTGGGTTTGGTGATTTGAACATTTAACCACAAGAACATTAGTGAAATTGAGCTTGTTCTTCCACACCAACCTACTGTAGGTAAACAATCTATTTATGGACTTCACATTGTGAATGGGGGATTAGAATACTGGAACATTTTTGCCCTAGACTTCTTAGTAATTCTACAGCAAAGACCTTCTAGACAACTGTCCCACATTGTGGCAGCAGTTTTTCAGCATGACCAGATATGGTGTGATGATGAGGTGTTCACGTATTTTTGGTCATATTCTGATTGTGCTGCTAGTCAATCGTGTTGTTTGTACATGATTTAGTAACTAACACTGTACAGTCTAATTTGACCTAGGGAATGAGTTGTTACATTAAACAATTCTATTGATTCAGTCACAGTAAGGACACATTCATATGCATTACAGGATACATAGACATTATCTGGCTGTGTGCAATGAATATACAATGACTGTCTACTTTAAAAGGAACACATGTACACCTGCTCATTTATGTAGTTATCCATTCAAGTCAAGTCACTTATATTGTCACAATACTTCATCCCCGCTGATCTTCAACACTGGTGCTCCTCAGGGCTGTGTCCTCAGCCCACTCCTGTACTCTCTGTACACACACGGCTGTGCCGCCACACACAGCTCCAACGTCATCGTCAAATTCGCTGATGACACAACGGTGATAGGCCTGATCACTGACAACGATGAGATGGCCTACAGAGAAGAGGTGAGCACCCTGACTACATGGTGTCAGGAGAACCACCTCTCACTCAACATTGACAAGACCAAGGAGCTGGTGGTTGATTTCAGGAGACAGAGGAGTGAATACAAACCAATCACCATCAACAAAACACCTGTGGAGCGGGTGAGCAGCTTTAAGTTTCTCTGCGTCAACATCAGCGAGGATCTCACCTGGGCCATACACACTGATGCAGTACTGAAGAAGGCACATCAATGCCTCTTCTTCCTGAGACGGCTGAGGAAGTTTGGAATGAGCCCCAGCATCCTCAGAACATACTACACCTGCACTATAGAGAGCATCCTGATGGGCTGCATCACTGCCTGGTTTGGAAACAGCACTGCTGGCAACCGTAAAGCTCTGAAAAGGGTCGTGTGAACTGCCAGCCACATTGTTGGAGGTGACCTTCCCTCCTTCCAGGATATCTACACAAGGCGGTTTATAAGAATGGCCCGGAGGATCATCAGTGACTCCAGCCACTCGTCCCACAGACTGCTCTCTCTGCTCCGCAGCATCCGATCCCGCACCAGTCGACTGAGGGATAGTTTTTTCCCTCAGGCTATCAGAGTAATTAACAGTCACAACTAATACACCCTACAGCATACTTCTACAATATGGTATGCCACACACTTAACCTTAACTTCGGACTATCCACTGGACTACTGTATACACTCACACTGCACTAGACACACTGGACTATACATACACACTGCATTTAATGCCATAATCCATCTGTTACCACTAGATCCCATCCGATGCACATCCTTGTCACTTCTGTATCTGTACAATCTGTTTTGCACCTTATAGTATTTTATATATATTTACATATACAATCTGTACCTGTACAATCTGTTTTGCACCTTGTACTATTTTATATATAATATATTTACATATATTTACACATATACATATATAAATATATACTGAATATAATGTGTAGTGTTACTGTAAGAATGCCCAATAGTACACTGTGTGTACTGACACATATGAGCATATTTCACATGTTCATTTGCTGATTCCATTATCTGTTTGTTAACTGTACATATTGTACACACATTGCACCGGCTATATATATGAGCATACTGCACATTTCATCTGTTGATTTCATTATGGTTGTTAATTGTACATATTGTAAACACATATTGCACTAAATATATGTATGAGCAAATTGCACATTTTCACATGTCAACTCATTATCTATATCTTTATCTGTATATCTGTACAACTGTTCTGCAATTTCTGGAGTTTGCTCCTAAGAATTCAGCCAATCTTGTGACAGATGCACATTGCATAAAAAAACAACATTGTTCACAACAAACATCAAAATGAGAAAGTGTGTTTCATACTGTAGCATGGTAGCTGTCAGATGGGCTGGTATTTTGGAGAATCCAAAAAAGATTTTTAAACACAGTAGTCTGTAGAGTTTACACAAAATGGTGCCAAAAAAAGTTACGCAAATGAATGTTCTGTTTGGTGGAATACTCAAACCAGCCGATCTGAATGAACAACAGTTCCACAAATAAAGTCACAGAGAAAACACTTTTTCTTCATGCAATGATTTTATGCACTGTGGCAATGCCATGACTGTCTGCTGGATAACAGGATAAATGAGCAGGTGTACAGGTGTTCTTATTAAAGTAGACAATGAGTGTAGCTACCAGATACATGTTTTTCAGTTATGAGAAATTACCTCTTTCTCCCAAATGTTTAAACCTAGTGACATTTCTAGACTAAATGTTTAACACTTCAAAATAATACTTTGGATGCAATGGCAAAAAACTCTAGTTTTTTATTTTAGATAATAATTACTGTTAAATCTATCTATCTATCTATCTATCTATCTATCTATCTATCTATCTATCTATCTATCTATCTATCTATCTATCCGTCTGTCTATCTGTCTGTCTATCTATCTATCTATCTATCTATCTATCTATCTATCTATCTATCTATCTATCTATCTATCTATCTATCTATCTATCTATCTCTCTCTCTCTCTCTCTCTCTCTCTCTCTCTCACTCTCTCTAAATATATACACAGTATTTTATATAGAGACATAAATACATTACACCTAATACATACACATATTTGTGTAAAATATACCATGCAAATACATTCTGAATGTATGCTATCAGAAATAATTTTTTAAAGCGGGGACATGTGGCTGATTTAGGATTCATGCCAACAAGACCATCTCTTAAGTTCCTCAGGGCCAGGGCTGCCTTCGCAGCAGGATGTTGTAAATATCACACTGTGGTGTTATCTAGACAAAAGAGAAGCTTTTACTGCATTTAATTCACCCTCTCACTTGCACTAGAAACAAGACTTTTTACAGTCAGTACCAATAGTCAATATTCTCACAACTTACTTAAAGAAAAATCTTTTTTGCTGTCAGTTCCCACCCAATAGCTGTGCTACTGCAGATGTCACCTGTTGAGCTATAGTTTAGCTTAGATAAGAGAATGCTGTAAACACTATAAATAAACTATAACAGGTAATAAAAGATCATATTTGTCTGTTTTCATGTATCAAATATGAGTGTAAATGAAAAGCAGATATTCTGCAACAGTAAGTGACAACATGCATCAAAACATTACCATGTGTTTAACTGGAGATACCATGCAAAAGCAAAATTGCATTATTTTAACATGTGGAACATTTAACACTATGTATTTATTCTTTAGCTTGGTGAAATTCTTTTATTTTTTATTTCTTCTGGCTGCCACTCTTTTAATGAGAAATAGACTTCAAAGACAAGTAAGCTATTAAGCAATTAACCCACTTGAGCTTGGATTAAATCATATACCTTATTTTCTAGATCTTTACAATCAGATAAACTTGGTGACCTATAAAAGGAATATTAATCAAACACAATCTACCCAACCAAAGAGGCTCATTTTAGCCTACCTACAGAGGAATAAGCTCTCCTGAATTATAACCCACCTGCAACAGGTGGAGCTCAAGTAAGAAAAAACACCTGGACGATGGCTGGTGCTCTAATCCATATTACTTTCTGTGTGATGTGTTAGTAGTTTGGTACCTAGGTATTACAATTTGAATTGCTTTGTCTATTTTATGGCAAAATGTGTCCAGGCTCCATTCTGGAATGATTATGGCATTGTATGTGTAGTTCCATATTGTGGTTGTGCAAAGATTTCAGAGTAGAAATACATTTGTGTCTAAGTGAATAAAGCTCTTGACATATGATTTTGACTTGGCATTAAATAAAGCACAGAGCCTACCTTTGGGGATTTGTGGTCTCAGACTGTCCACCTCCTGTTTTGTCTGGTTGGTCCCTGTATTAAGGCATGTTGCACCGTGCTATATTGGATTATGTGTAGCATGAGCTATAATGACAGGATTAGCATGGTGTGGTATGGTGTCTGTAATTTTTAAAAGTGTCTCTTTTCATCTCTCTGAGTTGATGAGCTAGAATGAAGAATACATTAAAACACATTAAAAGGATTTGCTATAGATCTTTTATAGATTTTTTAGAGAAATGTATTTTTAAAGAAATACCTGACATGGACATCATATTTAATCAAAATGTCTATGTTCATTCTATCCTCTTTATCCTAAGGCAAAATTATAATGTAACAGAGAAATTTCCCCATTGTGGGATAAATAAAGGTATATCTTATCTTATCTTATCTTATCTTATCTTATCTTATCTTATCTTATCTTATCTTATCTTATCTTATCTTATCTTAATGGAGCTTGAGACTGTCCTGTCAACACTAGCCACAATACAGGAACTGAACCTGGATTGGAGGATAGTCCACCCATTCACTCATTCACACCTAGAGGAAATAGAACCACCAATTTAATAAGTGGGGAGTTTTTGGGAGGTGGCATTAAAAAACAGAATGCAGAAACTGAGATCTAGACTGGAAGAGCTTGTCAAAAGGTCACAACCAGAGATTAACCCAAGCTCAGGATCAAAAAGAGGTCCATAGAGCTGAGGGGTGGCAATATTATGCCACTGTACTAACCAGAAAATCTAGTTTTTCCCTTTTACATTATACATTTTATATTTGAGATTAAAAAAATAAAGAAATTAAGAAATTGTTTCATAAATATTTTAATAGTCTTGTTTGTCATAGAACATTTTATGAAATTAATATATTTACAATAGTAATTTTATGACAGCAATTTGGAGCAGCAATGTTTTAAATGACAAGAAAAAAACAAATCATTACTTTTTAGGTCTAAAAACATTCTTCATTAAAACTAAAAACTGGTTCATCATAGTTTGGTCTGTGTTATTTATTTATTTTTTAACATTTCAATAATTCATTTATTGTGCAGTTGATTCCTGAGGAATCATCTTTGCCTCTGAAAATCTTTTTCTAACCTTAAACCAATACATGTCTACTCAAGAATGAGTAATACATAAGGCTTACTATTAAATAAAGCAATTTCTTCACTGGGGCAAATGTATTTCTTCTCTACAATCCAATATTGCAACTGAGGGTTCTGAGCTACTAGGTAAACTCAACCCCAAACCAGCTCCAATCCTAGCTTTGTGTACTTGTTCTGGTGGAGACCAGTGAAGACAATAAGGGCAGGGACATGTTTTAGGATGCTGCATTGTGGGCAATGGAGGGTAGAGGACCGGAGAATGAAGCCCAGCAATCCTAGTGTAGGGTGAGTGTGGAAGTAATACAGTGTTCATTGGTCTCACACAGCCTGCACTGTAGGGACTAGACAGACCAGTGAGATTTGGCATACCCAGATGAGAGTAAAGTTGCAGGGGAATGTGGGGCAGCAGTGGGTATGGCAGCCCTGTCACTGTCTGGCTCACCATAAAGGCACACAGAGTTGGGTCCAATGGGTGAGGCCAGCTCAGACTATGGCGCTGTCGCTTATCCTTCATTCTTCTGTTTTGGAACCATACCTGCAATTACATGGAGGAATGAATCTAATCTCTTCGGCCACCATTCATGCACATGAGTGATCTTGGACCTAGCTAGTAGGTCATATAGTTAAATTTTATAGAACAAATCTGTTAGAATACAAAACAAATTGTCCATTTGGATGACTATATTTTCAGTAACGAATACCTTTATGGTAGTTTCTGGAAGGTTAAGGGCCGCCCCCAGTTCGCACCGTCTGGCTCGTGACACATAACTCTCTTTGCAATACTCCTTTTCGAGGCACGCGAGCTGCTCCCGTGTGAACGCTGTTCGGTGCCGCCGACTCTGGTCCATACCGTTTAGCAGGGCCATACGCGTGCACGATTCCTCCTCCCCATTGTCACTATCAGCATGAGTAATGGAAGAGACGGGGGACTCTCTGCCCTCTGCCACTGAAAAGTAAAAACAAGTAAAGTAGATTGTAATAACGAAATTATTATATTTTCTGCTTTAAGTATAGTCTAGTATATTCACGATTATATAACCAGAGTATTGGTCTTTGACGGGTAAAAAGTCGAGGTCTTATTAATTTTTGATGTAAGAGACATTGCATGCACATAACATATAGTCCGTGCTGAGAAATCCAGTTCACCGATTACCAGCTCAAAAGAGCTCTTTTGCTAACTCAAAAGTAGAGGTAGAAAAAGAGTTTCCGAATGACCAACAGTACATCGTATTTAAGACAATCCGAAAATTATTTGTTGATTAACTTAGAAAACGACAAAAAATGTCAACCAGCTTGATTAGCTCGGCCTGTGTTTTGACTTGGACTGGATTTGTTCAGCTGGGGTGTAATATCTGGACTCCAAGTACATGGGTGTATAGTAATATCTAAACTGCATGCGTAGTTTTACAGTCTATTTACATTATAATGATACCTACTGATTGAGATCATGTCATTGAATCCAGCAAACATTGCTGGCAACCATTAAAAACCCCCGTCCTTAGCTACGGAGGTCCATACCACGTGAAATAGTTCACTTACACATTGTCTTCGATGGATTCCCGAATGAACTTCTGTACAGAACTGAGGAGATATTAATCCAGATAGCTCAATTCCGAGGTGGTTCCAAATTAGGTTTTTTGTCATTACAGTGCCTAATTTAGCAAGTAGTACTTGTTGCGCCCCACATCACGGAAAGTACCCCTGTAGACCCGAGCCAAGTTTGTTTTAAAAGGTGAACGATTGAGAACGATTGTTTTGTTGCGTGTGACCACCCCTCCCTTTATCTGTGCTCTCTCTCCGCCTGTCCTGTCTTCCACCTAATGAGAGACGCGCTTCAATCCGCCGCGGCGCCGCTTGGTCGCGCGGACAAGAGGAGGTGTAACATTTTCTTTGGTCTCCGACCTGCCTTTGTACTTTTGTTATGGAGAATTACGTTCGACCTCCCTTTGCTTACTGTCACAGTTGCTTCCCCGGAGAGAGAGGCCAACTGTGATTGTTCGCAGCTTTTGATGTTTATAATTTTGGAAGTCAGTCATTAGAATCCTAATGTCCGCGTGGCTGGGGAGACATACAATCTATGTGTTTAGCATGACAGATAGGGTACATGAATGGGATATATGAATTGTAATTAATAAAGCTGCAAAGAAACAAATGAACATAAAACATAAAAATGAATTACATTTTTTTTTGTTAATTTCCGTGCAATAGCTCTTTCTTTATATTGCAAAATCAGACTTGGAGGTCATGTGACCTAAGATTTCAATTGGCTTTTTGGTTTTGCAGACATATCAATGCAAAAAAGTACGAATGGGAAAAAACAATACAAATTACTATTAAGAATAGGGTTTTTCTTATACGTGCTATTGAATCAGAATCAGAATCAACTTTATGTTTTCACATGCGAGGAATTTGTTTTAGTGACATAAGCTCCACAGTGTAACAGAATGACATATACAGTATAGACGAAATTGTATGTACACATTTACAGGTGTGAAATGTGCAGTTTAAATATTCATATGAAATATAAATATACAAATATAGACAATTTGTATGTACAAATTTGCAAGTGTGAGAAATGTGCAATTGAAGTCTACAATATATACAATTTGTACACGTGCAATTGTGAAATGTGCAGTTGAAGTAAACAGTAAACATTTAGACAATAAGTATGCATGTATGTACAAAGTGCAAGTATGAAAAGTGCAATAGAGGTATACATAGTACAAATATTAGGTGTTGTGTGTGCCATGGTGTTAATTGTTCATCAGATGGATTGCATTGTGTATAGCATCAAACAACATTTTGAAAAACTGTGATGATTGTTACCAGATTTTGCTGAAATGCTTTTTCATTACTGAAGCTTATTAAATGCCCTCACGTTTTGAGGCTCTTATAATTATAATAATAATTAAGACAGAAAGACCCCATGCATTACAATATGTACATACTGGATTAATTGTTTTAGAAATATTTTAATGCATTCTTATATTTGTAGATGCTACCATAGGTGTTCTCAGTTGTTCACGGACGTCTGTTATTAAGATTATATTGGCTGACAGTCTGGAAAGACTGAATAAGATCAGTCATAAACAATAATTTTTATATATTTTAAGTCTCGAAATATAGGAAGTGCTTTTGTCTTAGAAATGTATATCATTATAGCCTGCAATTGGTTCCGTCTCTAAATTAAAGTATATATCCAACCTCTAACCGCTTCAGTTAACTTGGCAGTGAGTCGACCATGCCATGCAGCAACAATAGATCTTCATTATATGACTTTATATAATTAATCAGTGATCATGTGTTCTGTCCTTAAGAAATGCAATAGCGATGTTTCACCCCATCACAGGATTAAGTATCAGATGCTTACACTGTTCTTTGTCTTATAAGATTGGAACAGATGGTGCGCAATGGTGATAAAGTGGCACTGGCGCTTTAACAATAGGAGACGTCTCATTTGATCAACCTAACCAGGTATATATTTATAGTTATATATTTCTCTGTGTTTTATGATTAAAGCTAACACGTTTCAAGTGCCGTGCTATGGCTTAGGAAGCGTGGCTTGTGAGTGATACAAGACAGAACCAGGACTAGAATCAGGACTGCACACCTATCAAATACCATCCGCTCAGTCTACCAGCAACATCGGCGTAAACGCTTTCCACAAGAAAAATGAAAACAAACGGACTGAGTAAATATGGGTGCACACAAGTCAAGCTTAAACGGAAAAAAGTTAGTGAACGCTTTTCTGACAGATTTTCTGACAGATTTGAAAGATCTTCCAAATGTTTTTTTTTTTTTTTTTTTTTTTTAATATTGCTCCAGCCAGTCTAGAACAAAAAATAGTCACACCTCGCCGATCATAATTGCCTTTCTGACAAATCACCATTCTGGCGCTACAAAAATCATTAATCATCGATCTATAATTAATACAAATGACATTTTGTTAGAGATAATTCTCGTCTTTTTCTTGCAGTTGCCACAATGTTAGTGGATGAATAATCAGTGTGTCATTACTCCCAAAACCCATACCTCTGCCAATGGGAAAGGCGATTGGCCGCCTCCCACTAACTACTTTTGTCCCTTTCTGACCACCCTGTCATAATGGCCTAATGGCAACAATATCAATATCAATAATCCCCAAACACTGTCTTACTCATCATGATTCCAAACTTGTGCTGTAAAAATCGGAATAAACTTTTTAATAATAATAATAATAATAATAATAATAATAATAATAATAATAATAATAATAATACAATATAAATATATGCTTTTTTATTTAAAAACAAGCAAAAAACACTAAGAAACTTCAAATATTTTTGGCAATAGTACACTCATAGAACATGGATTCTAGAACACTGCTTATATTGTACTTCATAAAATATTTAATATAATATAATATAATATCATATCATAATAATAATAATAATAATAATAATAATAATAATAATCATACAATATAAATATATGCTTTTTATTTAAAAACAAGCAAAAAAACACTAAGAAACTTCAATTATTTTTGGCAATAGTACACTCATAGAACATGGATTCTAGAACACTGCTTATATTGTACTTCATTAAATGTTTAATATAATAATAATAATAATAATAATAATAATAATAATAATAATAATAATAATAATAATAAGAAGAAGAAGAAGAAGAAGAAGAAGAAGAAGAAGAATTTAAAAACTAATTGCACGCTTGCATCTAAGTGGTAAAATTGAAATCTCAATTGCAAATCTGTTCCATTATACCTAACTTATCATACGAACTTACAGAGGACATTGAAAGTACTTTCATCAAATTCAAATTCAAATTTTATTTGTCACATACACATACAGAGTACGACATGCAGACAAATGCCATATTGTCATATCGTTCATATCGGTCTTACTCTTATCTGATTATTCTATACTTGTAAAAATTGTCATCAATAGAATATGGAAAATAATATTTTTTTCTATACAATATGTTATTAGCAGCTAATTCATATTCTTGTTTGATGGCGTATCGTTTGCTTTTGATTTTCAAAAACTAAATTAAATATTTTATCCAGTTATTTTGAAAGAATCCTTATATACAGATCCATTACTATATTTTCTACTTTACGATATTTATGTAAGTGTTCGTTAGGCTCATCTGAATACCCAGAACAAAATCGTGTCGTTACTTTGTAAAATTGAATGACTGAAATAATAACATGTACACTACTGAATATTTGACTAAAAGACGTTCAAATGGAAAATCAATCAAGAATGTTTGGCTCAGTGCAAGAATACACCGTGGAAGAACAGACATACATGTGGACATACATGCCACAGTCACACTCTTAAACACCTGTAGGCTACATCGAATAGTAGTCCATCTACTTATAAGTTTTTTCTTCAGATGTAGAGGGATCCGAAAAAAACCCAACAATACGAGGACGATAGTCGCAGTCCGTAAGCTGAGCAAAAAGAGTGCCCTAGTATCACCCCAAAATTAGTTTCTACAAGCCAAAACCTCCACACAAAAAAGAAACAAGCTTACATTATTGTTCTTTAAAGATGAGAATTGGAAGCCCCTCTTTTATGAAAACTGTTATTATTCAATTCAAAACGGTTTGATACGTTAAACATTAATAGTTTAAAAAAGAGATAGAGAGATAGAGAGAACGAGAGAGAGATAGATAGATAGATAGAGAGATAGAGTGAGAGAAAGAGAGAGATAGATAGATAGAGAGAGAGAGAGAGAGAGAGAGAGAAAGAAAGGAAGAAAGAAAGAAAGACAGAAAGAAAAAAGATAGATAGATAGATAGATAGATAGATAGATAGATAGATAGATAGATAGATAGATAGATAGATAGATAGATAGGGAGGCGCAGAGGCCATTTTCGTACTTTGATTGTTCTAATTAATCAGATGCATTTAATGTTAATGATCGATTACTTCGCTATATAATACATATACTAATATTTATAGTTTGCTTCAATTATTCATTTAAATACAAAAATCGCAATGCAAAACAGTGTCTTCTTTGTATTGTAATTTATTTTATCTTGAAAATACGTACTTACTTGACACAGGTAGTCTAAAACAATTGGCAAACCGTGTCAGGATACATAAAGAAGTATAGAAACCGCTATGAAAATGTAAAAAACCTGAGTTAAAATTTGTCTGGTGGTGACACCTGCACAATCACTACAGAGAATTAGTTAGGGTTGTAGACGGGACGCAAGATGTGTGTACAGGAAATTGTTTCATAATTGTATATGTATCTGATAAAACTGTACTGTTGACTGCGGTACTGCGAATAATTAATAATAAGTGAATTCAATTAACAAAGGGAGAATAAAAAATTAACATTACAATGACAATGTGGACATGTAATAATAATAATAATAATAATAATAATAATAATAATAATAATAATAATAATAATAATAATAATAATAATAATAATGTGTATTGTATGGTATTTTATAGATTATATTATTATGATTTTTTTTTATATCTTCAGACTTCAGGTAATATAAGAAATAGTTTGCCTACCAATTTTGGTAAGAATGCTTCCGAAAAATGGTCGTTAATTATAGAACATGCTTAAGATAACGTTAACAAAGTAAGGTAACTATCACTAAATTGGCCATCTCGTTGAGGCACAACGAATTGCCGGTTTGCTAACAAGTCTCTAATTAGCTCCTCTCCTTGTAAATATGCGTCAAAGTTCTTCCTACATGTTGCAAGCCGTTGCTTAGTACCTTCAACGTTAAAAATCGTTAAAAGGTTTTAACGTAACTTAAAAAAAACGTAATTGTATACAATGCAGTGATAAAACAACAGTAATATCTAATTTACTGTTAATTATAATTGCATAGACAAAAATAATAAATATTTGCTTCTGTGTAAACTGGACTAAATGTATGCCGGTTATTCATAAATTTACCGGTCAGGAAAGTTTTTGGAAAACAATGAACGGTAAATAACTGTCGCACCTGATACTGCAACTGTTTTACATGTCACGCTGTCACGTATTATATGCTGTCAACTGCAATAGTGACGTAAAATACTTAAAAATTAGAAAACTTTTTTTTTTTTTTTCCTTCATCAATTTATGACGTGGATAATTAGCAAATGTTTTCTTTGGATATTATTGCTACGCTTCACACGCTGAATAAAATTTAAAGTAGATCTGTTCACACATGTTCTGTGTGAATGCGCTTAGAGAGCTACAAAGAAAGCAACCGTGGCATTGCAGTGACAAATACTGACCTTTATGTATCATTCTCACCCCACCCTCGACACACACACACACACACACACACACACACACACACACACACACACACACACACACACACACACACACACACACACACACACACACACACACACACACACACACACACAAATATTGCCGGCAAGTATGAATGTGTGCTATAATGTAATTTCTCTGTCTATTCTCACCCCACCCTCGACACACACACACACACACACACACACACACACACACACACACACACACACACACACACACACACACACACACACACACACACACACACACACAAATATTGCCTACAAGTATGAATGTGTGCTATAATCTAATTTCTCTGTCTATTCTCACGACACCCTCGACACACACACACACACACACACACACACACACACACACACACACACACACACACACACACACACACACACACACACACACACACAGGTATGCATATATGCTATAATATGATCTCTCATATTGGAGAAAGAGGGAATGAAACCATTCCACAAAAAGAAAGCCAGTACAGAAAAAAAGCTTAAAAAAAGTGTTTATCATGCGGGAACAATTGCTTTGCTAATCCATGTCTTAAACTAAAATACAAAATACTATTGATTTTTACAATAAACTGCTGTATGGCTTCATGTAGAAACAATAATATTCCTTCCTTGTGTATGCTAAAAAGGTAGGCTATTTTTGTTACCCTCTGTTACAGCGTCTGTACTGGTAAAAGATAGTTTCCCTAAAAACATTTTTAAAGAAATTAAGTCTTATTATTTGGCAATGATAGGAAAAATAGCTATCTGCTCCTAACAATATATCTTTATGCAGTGCGGCTTTATCACTGAGACAAGCAAAAACGCTAGCTTGGCTTTTGGTTTCATTTGTGCACTAAAGCTATTCAAGCAGCTAACCTTTTTTTTTTTTTTTTGCATCTATTTGCATCTTCTATTGGCGGTCTATTCCTCATAAAGCAGATAACAAACCTTCTTTAGCTCTGAGTTTTCGAAACTTTTACTTCACTATTAGATTTAAGTTAGTGAGATACAGACCTATATAACCGAAAAACAGAAAGTTGGATAATAAGAGCATTAGGGTTTTTCTTGTCTACAGTAGCTGATTTACGCGACCCAAGCAGGTCAGTGGCAGCTGTAGAAACAGAAGGTCTGAGCCAAAGCAAGGATATATTTTTGTTCTGTAAAGAAATAGCAGGTATGGATTAAAACATTGCAATTTTTTTCGGTTTTTCGGTGTCGGTCATTTTAACTCATTGAAATGTTCAACTGCATTTAATCTATATTACTGGCTTCAGTGCATATGTTTGTGATGACAGGCACAGAGCAAAGGCCTTGAACTTGGAAAGTTTGTTTAAGGAGGGATTGCGTCTATCCTTGCTTTCTGAATAGGCCCTTCAGGGAGGGCCAGTCTCGTCGGTTTAAACTTGGCCTTGACCTTGAAGGCCCCGTCGGATCTGTAAACGTACGTGTGTGTGTGTGTGTGTGTGTGTGTGTGTGTGTGTGTGTGTGTGTGTGTGTGTGTGTGTGTGTGTGTGTGTGTGTGTGTCTGTGTGTGTGTGTGTCTGTGTCTGTATGTGTGTTTGTTTGTGGGAGGGGGTGGCACCTGGAGGGCTGAGCAATGGAGGAGGGATGGTCCCACATGAACACATGAAAAGTTTTTAATTTGACGAAATCATTTGTATAATAGAATAGCTCACTGTTGTTTGACTTTCACATGTAACAATAAATTAAAATTATTTTACGGAAATTATGATTAAAATAGATCCCTAATGATAATTGAAAATTCTCGAAAAACTCAAAATGGAAACCCATTTTCTGACATCATTGTGAGTTAGCTTTAAGCCACTACAATAACAAGAACATGCATACAGGGAGAAGGCAAGCAATACTACACATATAATATTTGGAATTTGGAATGTTATTCGGTAAGAACCGCATCAAGCTTATGAGCATTTTTATCCTGAGCACTGATGCTGATAAATGGTCCTATCCACGGTCCTATCTTTCTCAACATTACAGCCGTTAATTCAACAGGCTCGTTTTAAACATAGCTTTTGAAAAGATTATTTTGTCTGTACAGAGCATATCACACTGTAAAGGAATTACAGTGCGAGACAAAAGACATACAATCTTTAAATGTGACATATCACACACACGTGTGTGTGTGTGTGTGTGTGTGTGTGTGTGTGTGTGTGTGTGTGTGTGTGTGTGTATATATATATATATATATATATATAGATAGATAGATAGATAGATAGATAGATAGATAGATAGATAGATAGATAGATAGATAGATAGATAGATAGATAGGTAAATTTTTATCACTTATCACTTTGCATATAACTAAAGATCCATCCTTGCGGGATATATGCGGGATATATTCTATAGTTCTTAAGGACAGTAAGGCGACAAACGAAATCTGTTGTTTATTCGTCAGGGTCAGTTGTCAATCACGTGACATGTTTATCGTCCAATCAATGCGCGCCAGTTCTGACTTTACTCCATTGCGTCAATGCAGCTACGGCGATGTAACCTTGTGTCTTGCTCTGGAGCGAGGTCTTTGAGCGATATTTCTCCGTCCGAATGGTACGCGTGCTATGACCACCTCCCTGGTCCTGAATCCTCGTTGGGCAGATGCTGTAATGTTTGTGTATGAAAATAACTTGGATGATATTAACAAGAACATGGAGGGTCTGGTTGGTAGCAGCAATTTCGCGGCCAACCAGTGCAGAAATCTGATAGCTCACTCAGCCCTGAGCAGTCACCCTTCCAGCCTTGTGCATGGTTCCAGCTACTCCTCTGTGGACATGAGTACCTCGAGTTCAGGAGAAACTAGTAAGCAATGCACTCCGTGTGCATCGGTACCTCAGGCTTCGTCCACGGGGCCTATACCTTATGGTTACTTTGGCAACAGCTATTATCCCTGCAGGATGGGGCGGGGTTCACTCAAGACTTGCACGCAACCAAGCGCACTTGGCTATTCTGCGGAGAAATATATGGACACCCCGGTCACATCTGAAGAATATCCCACAAGGGCCAAAGAGTTCGCTTTTTATCACGGCTATCATGGACCTTATCAGTCCATGGCGAGCTATTTGGACGTGTCCGTGGTACAGACATTAGGGACCAGCGAGCCACGGCACGATAGTCTCCTACATATGGACAGTTACCAACCTTGGTCTCTGGCTAATGGATGGGGAGGTCAAATGTATTGTTCCAAAGACCAAAGCCAAGCCGGCCATCTGTGGAAATCTGCATTGGCAGGTATGAATATCCCGTTATGTCAAAAAAAATAGCAATATAAATAATAGATAGCAATTTGTAGTAATTTCTTTAGATAAAGTAGTAGTCATTTTAGGTAAGTTACAAGGGAAGGCTCGTTTTTCCTCTCAAAGCGATATTCCAATTCTGCAAAAAAATTATAAATCAAATATATTCAACCCATAAATGTGGGAAAATTGATTTAGGGAGTGTTCGGACTTGTCTTGGATTGTAGAATTAAAAAACCGCTAGCAAGCCCATAAGTGTTCACCATGTTTGTTATTCGTTCCAGATGTTGTTGCCCACCAACATGACGGGGGCTCTTTTCGCCGAGGTAGAAAGAAAAGGATACCGTACACCAAAGTGCAACTAAAGGAACTGGAGAAAGAATATGCAGCCAACAAATTCATCACCAAAGACAAGAGGAGAAAGATTTCCGCGGTAACCAACTTGTCCGAGAGGCAGATCACAATCTGGTTTCAGAACAGGAGGGTAAAGGAAAAGAAATTTGTTGCCAAAGTTAAGAACAGCACTCCATAATGGGCATTTGTGCAACAGGACATTTTTATATCTGTGACTCATATTACAGAAAAAATCAACTTGACTTTACTTTACTGGGTTTGGTTGTGCTCTGTTTCTTGCGTATTTTAATCGCGAACTGAGGAATGACATAGGGTAAACAATTACTGTTATAAAATAAAAAAAACACAAATATGCCAAAATATGTCTTTGTGGCATTTTACAAACAAGATAATGTTAGAACTTTAGGCATGTCGATGTTGTTAGTGCAGTAGAAATATAGCTTATTAAACTATATACTCATTAATATTCTTTAACATACTAATGCGACATGTATTGGATGTATATATGTAACAATTAAAAAATCACGTTAGTCTTTTAAAGTAATTAACTGCCTTAGCTAATTTTCATAATAACCTAATTTGTAAAATTGTGCTATTAGATTTGTCAAGTGTTGTCCCGTAAACGTCTCATTTACATTCATGTTAATTTCAAACAAATTACAGTCTTGTTGGGGCGTCAGGTTGTCTACTTGTCAACTTGCAACGAGTTTATGAGCACTTCTAAGTTTTTTCATCATTTTCTGACAATCCTAGACACGGGACTTACTTTTCTTTATGATACACCATATTGTAAATATCATACAAATTTACTTGGAGCAACCATTTAAAATAAAACTTGTGTAAACGTATCGTGCTTTGCAATGCGTAAATAAAAAAGAAAAGAACTGATAGATGAAGAACTGAGTGTTTCCTTGTCCTTTTGCGGGTGAGGCACAAGATGTTTCAATGAATGGGGGAGATGGGGGAGAGACGGACTTGTAGACAGAGCAATTAAATCAGCGCTTAACCTTGACCTTGGAAATCACATGTACTTAAGATAAGTGTCGATATTCCATTCATGAACGCACAAATAACTAGCATCAATATAACTCTCAGAGATTATGATATAATCCTTTCTCGATCTCTATATCGATTTTTTTTACCTCATTGCTGCCATTGTTGAAAAGCAGAATTTAATCCATTTGTTTTTGATTAAATTAAATGTTTCAAATTTTGTTTGTGGCAATAGTAGGTCGTAGGATTAAAGAATTTTTCTATCCATTTTTTTTTTGGAGAGAGTAGCCTTATTGTAGAGAGCTACTGCGCTCCAAATCCTCGACTGAAAAACATAAATATCTTCCTTCTGGTTGTTACATTTCAGGTAAAACAAAAAGTGCACTCAAATGGATTAGTGGTGTTACTGTTAGCTTCACATTATCATCTTTATATCACCCTGTTTACTTCGTGTGCTTTTGCTCGCTCTGCGTCCACTGTGCGCCCACCGTGCGTCCACTGTGCACAAGTAGTACACAGAACTTGCCACAAAGAATTCTATCTGTTTACTTATATCAATTGCCTCAGTTATTCAGTCTGGTCCTAAGTGAATTCCTGTAAACACCTTATATACTTATAAGAATAATAATCTTGGTGTGACTTGTTTGTAAAGACTTAGAAAAGTCTTTCTAAAAATTTTAAAGGCATTAGGAAGTTGGAGCTTGTAGACAATAATAAGCAATATTTATTATTACTTTCATACTAACAATGAACTTGGCAAAACAAGTCTAAAAACGTTGCTTATTTGTTGTGTTTAGAGATATGACGGTGGATCTTGTCTTTTCTGATTCTAAGATATCACCTAAATTTGTGGAAAAATCTAGCAGGATTCGATTAAACTCTAGTCGTCCGTCTTTAGCTGATAATTAACCTGGGTGACGATAAATTATGAAAAAAGGGGCAAAGCTGTTTTGCAGTCGTTTACCTAAAGTCCTATTTATCAACTATTTAACGAAAGATTTGTAAATAGTTCTTTTATTGGACACCCACACGAGTCTAGTCAAACAATCGATTCACAGACCACTAATGAAATTGATGGGTGAATCACCTATACAACAGATTTAGACGCAGACAGTATTTACAATTAGAAGGCGATAGATGCAATTGTAACCAACAATTTACAGCAGAAATTTTAGATGTCTTGAAGAGCTTCAATTAATAAGGGAACATGTGTTTCTTGAGACAATATATAGTTTACAAAAATGTTAGACTTACTGATCAAACCGTGGTTCAGCTTAAACTAAATATACTTTAAACAAAATTATAATCACTAAAAAGCGAAAATGCAGTCGGCCAGATATAAGATATATATAAATATATACTATTCTGTATAATTCACATTGAAACAGGTAGTTGAGAAATAGTTGAGAAACTGCATTTTTTGAGTAACGAATGGATTAATTTTCTCTTGAATGTAACGTACTAGTTACGCTGTATTTTTCCCTGAATATAATCAATTAAATTAAAATATAGAAAATAGCCTTTGTTACGAGATGTTATTCGGTGCTGGTGTTTGTCACTAATGAGGGCCTTTTCAGTTCAGATCTACGTGCGTTTTTTTTGCATTTTGTGACTCTGGAATCACGAGAATGACCTTACACCGGGGTGCATATGTGAAGTGGAGTAAAACCATCACCTCGATGAGAAAACTGTATGTAGGACGTTGTAGGTAGGTGATAGGTGCTGTTGCAGACCTACCCCACTTTTCACAGATGTTTGGTCTCAATTTTGCATTAAACTGGGTAAAATAATTTTATTTTTTCCCGTCTTTCAGGAATGGGTAGACACCTAGGCCTGGACAGGAAGAAGTTTTTAGTAACTAAAGGACTGTAATATCTTGAGTAGTATAAGTTAAAACGTAATCTATTACTTTTGACCGATACTTAAAAATAGAGAGAGCTATTTCTTTATATGACAATTGAGGCATTGTACAATTAAACAAAATGTTGGCTGAGCCACCATAACTAATAGCTACCTTGTACTAAGTTCAACCTTCTCCACTGACTTGCAATAAAAGAAAATGTTCAGTACTTTACTAAACCAAAGTTCCTACTAGCAAATAATAAGTAAACGGAAACAGAGATTGTATTCGCCTGTACTCACTAAAATTAAAAGCGCCGGTGCATTGCTTTAATTACATAATGGTTTACAATATAATACTGAATAAATAAAGAATAAGTAATACATGTAGTGTAAATGTACATGATTTTAGACATTGCAGAAAAATACTAGTGTTAGTAATAAGCTGATCGCTTTCAGGTTTTAAGTTAAGGCCCTTTAGTTTTATATTTTTGAAGGCAACTGTTTGTTGAGTGGCAAGTGTCCTTATAATTAGCCCCATATTTTTTTTTTTTACATAATAGTACAAATAATATCTAGTAATGTTATTTACATATAATATAGTATATACATATAATGTACAGTTAATCTTATTTAATAAACCGCTCAAGGTTAAGCACTTTACATTTTTCTTGTAGTTCCTCAAACGAGTTCAATTATTTAATAGCTCGGTGCAGTTAGATGTTATGATGTAGACACACAGTTTATGTAAGCATAACGTAAACATATTTATTTTGGTCACTACTGACTACGCTATGTCTAAAGTAAGGGTATTTTAAAATACAATGAAAGTTTTTTTATTTGACGTTTTATCAATTTATTGATTTTGTTTAACCAGGTGAGTTTGTAGACTGTATCAGTGAGTGATTGCACCTGGACAAAAGTAATTAAATGTTTATGTCATCGTTACCGACACATGTAAATTTTCTAAAATTCATCTACTAAATTCTGAAAACAACAGAGCCAAAGGGTTATCTAATGGTATGGTGAGAATCAGTGGTGTAGTCTAATTTTTTGTAGTGAGTATACTGTGATTTTTTTCCACCTCCCAGCCTCATACACACCCATCCTAGAGCGACACCCCATAGGCACCACCACACTCACTAATGCATAAAATATGCATCTACATGTAATTTAGAGCATTATTAAAGACTGCATATGTGTTATCAACATTCCAAATTATTATAAGCAACAAAAGACAGTCAGCTGATAAAACCTGTGCTCCAGGTACCATTCATATTCATATAACATTTAAGGCTTAATGTAATCAGACAGTTGGCAGCACCCTAGGTGACGTCAGATTAGGTCACAGGCCACGGAAGCCCCAATAATCCAAAAACGTTAGTGATTCGCAATCACAACCACAGTCTGTGTTCGCAACACAGAGCGGGGTGAATTTATGAATGAAAGTTCTGTCACAAAACGATATTGTTACGTATCCTCATGCTTTTTAAGTGGGTATACGGAATTCCTTGGCCTTTCCTAGTGGGTATACGTCGTATACCTGCGTATCACGTAGACTACACCAGTGGTGAGAATGACATTGAACAGCTTACGTTACTTAGCTTGTGGTGCTTTTTATTTGTGAAATTTAAACAATTTTATTTACTTTCCTGGCTAATTATCCAGGTACTATAGAAAAACATCAACAATTGGCTATCATAGTAGAAGAATATGATGGCATGAATGTGGCTTATTGTACGTAAAAATAAATAAATAAAACAAATAAACTAAGAATGATCGATGTTAGTGAGTCGGCGACTTACTGGCACTGCACAACTTTCATTTGCAGTATCAGGAATGCTGAGGACAGTGTTTTCAAGTTCATGTCCAACTCCCCTCCCCCATGTAACCCATCAGTCTCACCCCAAACCCCCTCTATGTATTACCCTTTACTTTAGCCTCGTCTGCTTGTGGGACTGGCTTTTGTTACGGACTTTGCTGTTGAACTTGAGACATCTTGTAAACAATAAGTAGTCTGGCCCCTGTCTGGACAGAAGTGGTCAGCGGGATCAAGCAACATACGTAGGTAGAGAAGAAAAGGTTTTACACGGAAGGCCCCCAACGACGCGTGGAAATTTTTTCCACAGCTAGAGTTGACCATACCAACGCAAGAATGTGGATCCTTTTCAGTTATGAGTTTGGAACACGGTCGAATTTACAGCGTTACCAAAAACCTTTAGGGAAAACAAGTAAAGTAAATAATAAATTGAAACATAAAAGCGTTTATATATTAGCCTAACAAGTTATTTTGCATATTTAAATCTCGAACACAACGTGTTCACTTTGGTTTCTCAACCACTGATGTAATCCCTAATCATAGAATAGAAAACGTTTGACAAGCATCTCTTAATACACATTATGCATTACTATGGCGTACATTCAGTCAATTATGGCTAAGAGCAATTTAAAATTATTGTTTTAGAATTGACAACCTATAGATTTAAATAAACGACTGTCACAAATGTGGATCACGTCTCTGTTTTTTTTCACCACCACCACCACCACCACCACCACCACCACCACCACCACCACCACCACCACCACTACTACTACTACTACTTCTACTACTACTACTACTACTACTACTACTACTACTAATAACAATAATAATAATAATAATAATAACACAATAATAATAATAATAAATTACAACTCTTTAATGGTTCATGTAGTATATTAAAGAGTTGGTCTAATATGGAAATCATAAAAAGCAGAATGAGAGTTCCTTGACGGGGTAAAAGTCGGAGCTAGAGAGAACTGTAGACCACCCATGAATAATGCCATCACGTGATTCAACTAAATAGCAGCCAGCTTCAAACGACATCAACATAACTTTAGGGCATTGCAATAAAAAATGTATTGGTATGCAGCACTCAAGTCATGTGTGAAATTTTACAGGGCGCTACATTTATGTTGACCTTATAAAGTTGAATTGTTTTTGGAATGAATTTGGCTTCTGTTATTTACCGACTCTTAGTTTTTAATTTTTTTTGGCAGCGGTATTCTGATGTAATTTACACACACCCTAACACACACAAACACAAGCACCCCCCCCCACACACACACAAACATTATTTTGATTTTACTTTATTATTTAGCTTGTATCTCTTATGAAGACATTCAATGCATGGACATGTATTTTATGAGAAAGTTTTTTTCTGTTAGGAACTGTGTTGGGAACATGTGAGGTCAATGGAAAAAAGGCATTTAAAAACTGGAGATGCTCTCTCTGTTCTGTCAAAGTGTACCTGGCCTTCTAACTCTGTCCTCTGTCCTATCATCTCTTCTCATCTGATCCTTCTCTTGTCTGTGTCAAATATAAGATGCACAGTTATTCATTTGTTAACTCAGACCCTGATCCTGCAATTAGTTGACAAGGATAATGATGTTTTAGGCTCACCTGTAATTAATGAGCAACATAGATGTAAGAAAATTTCCTCTCCAGATTAACACAATAAGCACTGTTTAACTGGTATCATTTCTGTTGCCCTGATATGATAACTGCAGGTATCCTTGTTGGCAGGTAAAACCATGACATGTAGGATTTGAATCATCTGAACAATCATCTGAACAACGTATTCTTGTTCTGTACACCTAAGAATTTCTGCTGTAATCTTAAAGACTACGATAGTCCCCCTTTCTCTTTGTCTCTTTTTTTGGTGTTACCTTCTATTTTATTCCATGCATTCATTTTTTTAAATTCATTTTATATTTGCATTTATTATTACTTTGAATTGTGTGGCAGTAGCCAGATTTAGCGCATCAAGCTGTAATCTGTAGTGGTTATTGTACTGTAGCTACATTTTGAGCTATCACTGGGCTAGTGGTTATTATGAGTGTTGTATCGCTGGGATATTAGAAATGCAAATTTATATAAGCTATAGTCTTTGACCATTAAATATGTTACATTTTAACCTCACTATTTATTCACTGATTATATTTTTACACTTGATTGATTAAGCAATTGTGCAAATATTTGACTACAAATTATATTTTATACAACTTTCTTTGTGGTAGAATATCATGCTTATGCCTGGATCAGTTTGTGAATTAATCGTATATATTTCACAGTTGAATTTTTAAAATGTGGTTTACAACATATTTTTTAACTATCTGTATTATGTGGTAACTGTTTGTCTGTTTTAACAAGGGCTTACTAGAACAGCTTATTTAACGTGGTGCTTGAATGAATAAAATACTATTTGATTGAAAAAATATCTTTAAAACTATTGTAACAGATCTTCTAAAGTATTATGTATATCAGATACATGTCAGAGGCTTATTCTTGGGTTTTCGACCTTCACAGATAAACAAGGTCAAATTTCAGAGACATCTTCTGATTTGAACTGGGTTAGCCTATAAGTGACGGCACTGGCTGGAGGTTTTACAGGAAGTCACTTTATTGAATTGTTCTCGCTCTGATAGTCACCCAGGACATTGTTCGTATTATTTGACTTAATTGTCTGTTGGCGGGCTGTAAAGTGTCTCTGAAATATACAATAATAAAATAATTCACCCATGTCCAGTGATAAAGGTTGGCTGTGCATTTTCATAAAACTAGTAAAATATAAAACTATTTAAAAATTCTGTTTTATTGTTTATTTTATTGTAATTTTATTATTATACTTCCCAGACCCGGTGCATCCCAAAGCTCGAATAGTTTACTGCATATGGCACGATAAGGCAGGAAGACACAATGAACATTTAAAAGCAACGAAAAATAAAAATACATTTTTACCATTTATTCAACGGCTCACAAAAATAAATCAGCAAAACAAATTTTAACACTGTAAATTGATTAATTTGGCGACGACGACGACAAGAACAACAATCACAACAGTGATAATAATTATTAGAAAATGAGTAAAAATAGGTATCACGGCTGGTTCATATACTGTCATAAATGTTGGCATTAGTAGCTGTGCTGAAAGAGCAAGGATATCAGAACTTTCTTTTCGTGTGTTCTTGTTGCTTGCGTGCATTGAACAACACCGCCATCTAGTGACCAATTCAAAGTATAACAGCTCAAAAAATCGCATGCGATTTCATTTATAACTTATCTCGAGGAACTCAATATTATCCATACATATACTTAGAACACATCATCAATATATTTTTTTTATCATTTTACTTTTCTGTATAATTGTTATGATCATTAACGTTTTACAATATTAGAAGGACCATTAGTTTGAACACGAGCAAACTGTTTCCTTGGACTTCATATTGTTTTTTATTTTTATTTTTTTGCATATTGTTTCTTCCGTGTTGCTGCTTTCCACAACACATACAGCATCATAAATAGCACCCTCACTCTGGCTTTTTAGAAATTACAAACTGATATTGAGCTGCTGAAGAATGTCAGAAAACAGATTAGTTAGATTTGTTCTGTTCTATGTTTATTTAGAACAAGATTAAATAAATATGGATATGAATACAGAATACAAGGTCTGTCAGTATTTTTTCCTCATCTTCATTCATTGGTTTATGCCAAGCAAATTAAGTGCTTATGCAAACCTGAGACTAGGGCTGTCAATATAGGTCAAGTCAGGGTGAGTTGTAAGTGCAACATTATGCTTATCTGCATTATTTACATCTTGTTTTTGTATAAGGAAATTAAATTGAACCATTCAATGTTATATGCAGTCTCAGGCCTTAAGCTGAGGCCAAACATGTACATAGATTTAGGCTGTAGATATTCAAAATCATGTTTTCACAACTCCATCACACATTTTCTATCTGGCAGCTGTACAATGCATAAAATTAAGCAGATCTGACCCAGCAGCTTTGCACAACCCTTCCAATATTGAAGATCATGTTGGGTTCCAATTCTGTTAGTCAAGAACAGAACGCTGTAGGCACAGGCTCACCAAAACTGCATATGTCAAGTCAAGTCAAGTCAAGTCAAGAAGCTTTTATTGTCATTTCAACCATATAGCCGTTGCAGTACACAGTGAAATGCAACAACGCTTCTCCAGGACCATGGTGCTACATAAAACAAAGACAAAGCCAAGGACTTAGTAAGTAGTCAGATAAATAAAGTGCATCTGTGCAACTTTTACAAACAGTGAAAGACAAGAAAAAAGACAGTGCAAGACAAAAGACAGTGCAAACAAAAAATACAAGAAATTACACAAAAAGCAATACACAAAAGACAATACACAAAAGACAATAAACAAAAACAGCACTGACCAGTGTAAACACTGTATGTTCAATTGATACTGCGTGTGCAGAAATACTGGAATGAACACAGTATTATAGTAGCAGTTACATGAGGTATTGTAAAGTTTTATGCAAAACATTACAATTTATGCAAAACTGAAATGTGAGACAGCATGTGCAAAAAGCAAAAACAGTGTGCAAAACAGCATGTAAACAGTTTGATAGATGTATATTGGAAGAGTGTGTATTTGGTGTAGGTCTGTGCAGTTTTATCAACATTCAGAGACAGGTTGTTGGCTCTACACCAGGCAGTTTTTGTTTAGTTTTTGCAGCACCTCTCTGTATGCTGATTCTTTGTTCTTGCCGAAGAGACCCACAACGGTCGTGTCATTGTTGACCTCGATATAGTTTGATCTGATCATTTCTGATCATTGTCGTGAAGCAAGGTGAACAGCGTTGGGATGAGCATGCAGCCCTGAGGGGCTCAAATGCTCAGTGTGGTGGTGCTGGAGATCCTGTTCCCAATCCCGACTGAGTGATGTCTCCCAGTCAGGAAGTCCAGGATCCAGTTACAGAGGGAGATGTTCAGTCCCAGCAGGCTCAGCTTCTAAATCAGGTGCTGAGGGATGATTGTGTTGAATGCTGAACTAAAGTCTATGAACAGCATCCGTACTTAAGTGTCTTTATTGTCCAGGTGGGTGAGGGCTAAATGAAGTGCTGTGGCAATGGCATCGTCTGTGGAGGGGGTCCAGTGAGGGTGGTAACTGGGTCTTATTGTGCCTCATGACGAGCTTCTCGAAGCACTTCATAATGATGGGTGTGAGTGCGACGGGACAATAGTCATCGAGGCAGGACACTGTAGACTTCTTTGGGATGGGGACAATGGTGGATGTCTTGAGGCACGAAGGAACAACAGCGCTGCTCAGGGAAATGTGATGACACCTGCTAGCTGTTCTGCGCATTCCCTGAGCACCCTGCCAGGAATGTTGTCTGGTCCAGCAGCCTTCTGTGGGTTAATTCTGCATAGAGTTCTCCTCACGTCGACCGGGAATAGACAGAGTACCTGATCGTTGGGGGAAGGGATGGTCTTACATTTACATTTACATTTACAGCATTTGGCAGACGCCCTTATGCAGAGTTGCAGGTCTTCGTTGTCGCTACGTTGTTCTGCACCTCAAACCAAGCGTAGAAGTCATTCAGCGCATCTGGGAGGGAGGCATCACTATTACAGGCAGGTGAAGCTGCCTTGTAGTTTGTGATTGCCTGTATGCCCTGCCATATGCGCTGGCTGTTGCTGCTGTCCTGGAAGTGGCTGTGGATTGTCGGGGCATGTGCATGCTTTGCTTCTCTTTGGCCCTTGCTGTTCTTGGGGTCACCCTGCCCCCTGTTCCGAAGTCTAGGTCTCTAGTCTTAAGCAGCAGTCTAGGTCTCTAGTCTTCAGCGGTCATCCATGGCTTTTAGTTGGAGCGTTTGGTGACGGTCTTGGAGATGGTCATGTCATCAATGGACTTGCCGATGTAGCTGGTCACTGATGCCGTGTGCTCCTCCAAGTTGACAGAGTCACCATTGGTTGCAGCCTCCCTGAAGATGTTCCAGTCAGTGCACTCAAATCAGTCCTGAAGAGCAGAGTTGGCTCCTGCTGGCCAGGTTTTCACCTGCTTCAGAACCAGTTTAGAGCACCCGACGAGTGGTCTGTATGCCTGAATTAGCATAACAGAATGTTTGTGTAAAAAAGATCCAGCATGTTTTCCACTCTTGTTGCAAGGTCCACATACTGATGGAATTTAGGGAGCATTGATTTGAGATTTGCATCATTGAAATCTCTGGCGATGATAAATAATCTGTTAATATCACCATTGAGTTCACATAGCACCTCTTTATCATTAGCGCTGGGGGAAGTGTACACTCAGAAGTACAAATGAAATCTAAAAAAATATAGCCTGGTCTGATGACTTTAATTTTCTGCATGAGACACACAAATGGTAAGGTCAGAATTCGGCACCATGGACCCAACTGTCAAGAGTTCAGGCTGATGGAGGTAATTAAAATAATGTAATGGTTTATTCTATTCTATTCTATTCTATTCTATTCTATTCTATTCTAATCTAATCTAATCTATTATGTAATTTTACCATTACATTTTACCATTAAACTGTATTCTTAATGACAGGGCATGCAGAGCCAATAAGAAAAACTTGGAGAGAGAGCTTGAAACTATGAGGAAAATTAATACTTATATCAAAAGCATAGCAAATAGTTCTTACAGGTACAAAGGGGAATACATGTAACATACTAAATTTAATTTACATATATACCTAACTTAATAAACAGAGAAAGTGTAATATATATATATATATATATATACAGTACAGACCAAAAGTTTGGACACACCTCATTCAAAGAGTTTTCTGTATTTTCATGGCTATGAAAATTGTAGATTCACACTGAAGGTATCAAAACTATGAATTAACACGTGGAATTATATACGTACATAACAATAAAGTGTGAAACAACTGAAAATATGTCATATTCTAGGTTCTCCAAAGTAGCCACCTTTTGCTTTGATTACTGCTTTGCACACTCTTGGCATTCTCTTGATGAGCTTCAAGAGGTAGTCACCTGAAATTGTCTTCCAACAGTCTTGAAGTAGTTCCCAGAGATGCTTAGCACTTGTTGGCCCTTTTGCCTTCACTCTTCACTTTGGGGTCATTGTCCTGTTGAAAAGGTGGTGTGTCCAAACTTTTGGTCTGTACTGTATATATATATATATATATATATATATATATATATATATATATATATATATATATATATATATATATATATATATATATATATATATATATATCCCCTGTTCACTCATGTGTTCTCCTACAGGCCTCTGGCTTGCTGATGTGTTCATATATATTTTGCATATAGAAACAAGAACAAGAATAACAACGACAACAAAAAAATTAAAAATAATAATTATTAAAAGAAAGCCTCAATAGCTTCTCTTCATAAGTTAATAAGTGCATAAGTTAATAATAATAATACTAATAATAATACTAATAATAATAATACTAATACTACTACTACTACTACTACTACTAATAATAATAATAACCTTTATAGTGCCTTTTAAAGAAAATCTCAAAGCGCTTTACAAAAGCAAAATAAAAACAACAAAAAGTACACACATAATATAAAGATTAAAATTAAAGCAACAAAAATAGTCTATAAAATAAGCACAAGTAAAAGTGAAAGTATAAGTAAAATTTCAATTAGTCAAATTAAAAGCTACCCTAAAAAATATGTTTTGAGTTGAGATTTAAAAGTGCCAAGAGATGTTGCTTGCCTTATCTCAGTTGGTAAAGAATTCCACAGTTTTGGAGCTAGAGAAGAGAAGGCCCTATCTCCCATCGATTTTAAACGAGTTGAGGGAACAGTTAAAAGACCAGTTTCAGAAGAACGAAGGTTGTGAGATGGAATATAAGGAATTAAAAGATCAGCCAAATATTAAGGAGCTAACCCATGTAAGGCCTTGTAGGTAAGCATCAGAATCTTAAAATGAGACTAGGTTAAGATGTTTTATAAGAAATGTGCGGCCTCTGGCGTTTTGAAGTTGAACTGCACGCGAGCTCTAAATAAAGTTCAAGTTTGAGCCAAGTTACTCGTTAATTTATGAAGACCTATCCTACATAAGATATAAAGGGTTTCCGGAAAGCGCTCGTTATAAAGCATTCTTGAAATTGTTCGCCAGATTGTTTCATGCTGATGCTGTCATACTTTGCTGTTTGTTTTACTCTAAATCGAGTGGTACAATTATTTGATACATTAGGTTTATATCAGCATAAATTTTACAATTTGAAAAGGTTGCAAATCTTGTGACGAGGACATGAAATGTAAATGCTTAAAATGGCTATTGCAATAATAGATACATTTTTGGATGCTTCATAAGCAATTTAGGACATTTAGCCCATTTTTGCCCGAACCCACTGGGCAAAATATCAGGAGAAATCTGTTGCAAAGACGGAACCAGAACTGGATATACGAGTGTTTTCCCTGTACGGCTCGTTAATAAATGGCTGGGTACAATTGCCGAACCTAACACGTTATAAATTTTATGCACTTAAAAAAAAAATTTGCAATTACTTTTTACACGTGGGTTTATCTGGGGATTTGTATACTGCGTGATTAACTGTCGCGTACCAGATATTATTTAAAAATGTAAAAGGACTAAGTGGTACGTTTAAGTGGTATGTCTAAGTGTTACGTTTTAATTATCAGCATAAACGGGCGCAATGTTGGACATCTTGGACAAGAAATGTGTTTACTATATCATCACCCACTTTGTTAAGCAGATCATAAGCACACATGCGATTTTCCATTTTAAAATATAACTGAATGTGATTATGGAAATCCATAAACAGCGTCACTGAAAACAAGCATAATATTTCCTTAAATATATATTCTCTGTTTTTACTTTAGTGAACGTCTGAGGGCTAAACGTATTTTTTATATCAAGTACTTGTGCAATGGGAGGAGTTTCCCCGTGAACCGAATTTGCTATTGGTCTTTGCCTGACAACGCTTGTGAGCCCCTAGCTTCCTGAAAAAGAAATCAGCCCAGATCTTTCGGCTTCACAAATATATGCCACAAATGTGCCATGCTTGCTCTCAAGATCAGTTTTCGCCCCACTTGTTTACCTCTTTTATTGACAAAGAATCAAGGTCTTTTGGGGCTTGTATAATGGTGTTATAAAAGTGATGTGTAATTGGTCGTGTAAAAGCTGATAGCACCCCGAACATAAGAATCGTATTATCAGTCACTGGTAAGAAGGTATAGGCTCCTTTGTCTTACCAGTTCCATCGTGAATCTGAGCTTGCGTAGAGCTTCTTTTCTGTCTGGAATTCATGATTTGCATGTTTGACTTCAAAGTAAGTTGAAAGAATGACAACTCCAATTTACCCTAGACTCCAGACTCAATCTCCAGCACCAGTTTTGGATAGCCTAACGGGATATTTCTGTTTATCCAGTAATACGTGACGTCTAACCATCTAATAGATACTTTCTCATGTTTACTCTCATCTTTTCAAAGCGTAACGTCTTTCTCGGAGTCAGAAAATCTTTGAACGAACGACTGCACAGCATTCCCAAACCAATGGGGCGAAAGGAACGGAAGAAGCAGGTTGCCATTAACACCACGATTCACACGAATCCCTCTACAGTCACAGCGCCTCCACATTTTTTTTTTATAAATTACAAAATTACTCTGGCGAAAACAGGTTTATATTATTATTTAAGTTTTTTCTGAAGGTGGTTAGAAGTTTAAGCCTGTTATGATCTTTGTACAATCCTTAGTACGTTCAAAGGTCAAAGGTGGAGTCTGATGGGTCAGGTGTATGATTGTTTAAAGACATGGGACTACTATGAGGAGAAAATATCATGGGATTACAGAGAAACAGAATTAGTTTCCAAATAATAGTTACTCCCTATATAAAGCAACTATACATAATATGTACAAATTTAAATAATTAGCAAATGTATTAATTTAGGGAATGAGTTAAAAAAAAATTTGTAGGATTTTTTTTAAATTCCAAGCAAACTTCTTCATTGTAGGCCTATACATTTCATCGACTTTGTATATTCATTTTGTGTACATACGAGAAATTGAAAAGTTTCTTATTGAAATGTTTTTTCTCTAGACTGCCATCTAGAGATCATTACCAGTATCGAACTTTTGTTTTTGTTTTTGATTTGTATATAAACTTACTGTATATATAAACTTATATATAAACTTAAAACACTGATTGAATTATATATAAACGTCTTTTTCTTTTCTGAACGTAGACAAAACATTTTTAATCCTGGAATGGCATGATTGCATGATTTTCTTCTGATGGTAAGTATTGAAGCGAATTTATCACAATTGCCTGTATAGAAAAATATATAAGCAATAAATATGGAATCAATTCAGTCACAAAATAGGACCATAAGAACCTTCAAAATTATGTCAAACTAAGCTTAAATTTCAGAGAGTTTACTATAAAACATTACTTTATTTTACGTTTTTTTACACATCATGAATAATAATAATAATAATAATAATAATAATAATAATAATAATAATAATAATAATAATAATAATAATAATAATAATGATGATGATGATGATGATGATGATGATGATGATGATGATGATGATGATGACGATGATCATCGTCATCATCATCATCATCATCATCATCTATTAAATAATTGCTCGTTTGCACATCCTGTTACAGAAATGAGAATCACAAATTAATGACTAGATATGCATTTATGAAATGTCACAAAATCAAAAATCGTCGCAAAATATATACTGCTATCTAAGTCATAATATCAAGGAGAACAAATATAATATACTCTTTCATGCATGTATACAACTGACATATTGTCTAGTGGTTCTTTATTAAACACTCCGACACCTTCTCAAGTTCGGAACTGTTCAAGTTACAAACGGCAGAATCCGGCAGAATCTTATTGTTTACCATCTAGACAACAGAAACGTTGCCATAACTATTTATAGTACTGTATTAAATGCCAGTTATGTAATTTTTTTTACATACCATTGACAATATCTCAACAATAATTATAGAAATTATTTTATAGGAAAGTAAAACCTTGTCTATTTTAACCATTTTAATAAATAACATGGATGTATAATATCCTGTCTATTTTCTATAGCTTTGAGGCTTAAGAAAGAAATCTACACTCAAAATACATCTGCTTGCTCTTTTGTATCAAGTGAGAAGCCACGTCTCTGCTTTTGGACGCCGCCATGTTTAGCCTCCACAGTTCCCAATGTTGTGGTCCAAGCAGGACCTCCCTTTTTTTTATCACCAAGCGGGGCTGTTGAAGTTACAGGACCGGATGTGCTTTTGAATTTAAATTACTTTATACTTTAACTGTTTCGAACAATAAACTGACATTTTACCATCTCCACTTAACCAAAAAACATAATACTGCTTACCCTGTGTTCTATTTGCTATGATTATGCTTATGTCTTGTAATGTCTGCTTTATTAATGGGTAGATTTTCTATAATTGTCTAGCAATTCAGCAAAGCGAGCTTTCTTCCCTTTTTGCCAGCCTGCGTCTTGCCTTTCGACACCAGACATAGAGGACGTCAAGCCGGTGTGCCATAAACAGATTTAATAAGTACAGTGGAGACACGCATCGCATCGGCATAAGGATCTGTATTCATATTATCTTAAACCATACGTTAAAATTGTGCTAATTTTGTATAGTAATGCCAACGTCTTATTGATAACCTGTTGCGCGAACAACACGAAAGCCTAAACTGAATGCTAGAACCCTTTCCTTTGCGAACATTAGTTGTATTTATTATTAGTTAGATTTATTATTAAACACATAAGCCATTTGCTCATTTTACACAATGAGTGTGAAACGCTGTTTTTTTTTTTGGAAACTTTTCTGCAGTTTCGGTACTCAGTCTAATGCATCAGTCTCATTAATTACTTATTAATTAATTTACACTAGTAGCATTATTTATTATGGTCTGAAATTAGAAAATGTAAAACTGTTGACGGAGTATGACATAAAGACATCGAGGCTGAATACAGAGCGGTCTGTTAGCACGAAGAAAGCTGTTAGCAATTCAAGAAACCGTATATTACAAATTAATTATAATTTATTTGTTTATATAAAGTGAAATAATAATAATGATAATAATAATTATCATTATTATTATCATTATTATTAGTAGTAGTAGTATATGATGATGATGATGATGATGATAATAATAATAATAATAATAATAATAATAATAATAATAATAATAATAATAATAATAATAATAATAATAATAATAATAATAATAATAAACACTGACCTCCTGAGTGTAAAAGGTGTCTATAGTTGTAAGTGTCTAAGTGTCTATGGCTATTAAATAAAGCATTTAATACCATTGTACTGTAGTCTTTTATTGCCAAATTAACAAACCTCTAACGTTTGTATACTTGTTTATGGTTTGATTATTTCGAACAAAAGCAAAATAGATTATATTATATTCATATATTGTAAGTATTATTCACGACACATTAGTAAACGTG
The DNA here is from genome assembly GCF_022655615.1 of Tachysurus fulvidraco. Classification (NCBI taxonomy): domain Eukaryota; kingdom Metazoa; phylum Chordata; class Actinopteri; order Siluriformes; family Bagridae; genus Tachysurus; species Tachysurus fulvidraco. The sequence continues at coordinate 15,209,946 of NC_062532.1, read as the reverse complement.
GATTAGACACGATCTTGTTCGTAGTAATTAAAAAAAGAAAATGTTAAATGTTAACCTTAGCCTTTCACCTTACTAAAGCTGCTTAGTAAAGGGAAAATGTGTCAGGTGATGTTTCATAAAAAAAAGAAAAAGAGGCAAAAAGTAGGCTATATTATCAAGATATTAAAATAAACAGTATACAATAAACAGTGGCATAGGAGATGCGCACGAAGACATCACAAATTATAGCATAATCATACATTTTAATAATACTTTTCTTTTACCGTTGGTTTTAGTCTTTTATTCTTTTTTTTTAGTCTTTTATTTTACGAGTCATTTTTATTGACATTTTACAATGTATATGCACTAAGATGGTCTAAGATGTTTAACAAAAAATATCAGAACAAAATATGCTTTTGAATATTTATATATGGTTTTCGTAAATCAAAGATGTATTGCATACTTATATACCATACATTATAAACATATATCCGTACTCTAAATAGTAAAGTATTAACTCCATGACTCCTTTATGTTAAACAACTTCTATTTTTTATTATATCGTCACGAAATTACGGCCTACAAATCTGGCCACATACAGAGTTCATGTATCCAGGCTGGAAGTAGGCCAGGTTGTAATTACGTCAGTCTTCAGCTAATATTTTTGGATGTTTGCCGTTGACTTTGGGCATTTCATAGGTTGTTTTCTCTATCTTAAAATATCTCGCATGCTTCTTGATTAATCAAATCGAGTCTACATTCTGAGTATATTTTCTCGAGTGAGTGGATGTGGAATACTATGGGCTCGTATACGGTATCCCAACAGGCACTATATCAGGTCTATAAAAATTTAAAGTACTTCATGTAGTATTTTATTGCAGTATGAAACCATCTAAAGTTTAAGTTGTTTCATAAATTTAAAAGGTTTGTAGATGTCCACTGTTAAAACAACTCTAAAAATTGTTAATTTCCTAGTAAAATATTTTATCGTCTTCTATATGCTCTATATGCCCCAGTCAAATTCATTATAATATTAAGGAGCATATTAGCACTGAAAAATCTTTCAGAAGATCGGAATAACATGACAAACACTTTCTTACGGTATATGAGAGTAAATGTTTTTAATTCAGCTTATATATTTTTTCTAAGATTTATTCTTATCTTATAAATGCAGAAATGTTAATAAAAATGCGTTTATTAGTTCAGTTTGTTGCTACTATCTGATTGCTTTGAGTGCATTTCTAACTGGTGTGACAAAAGCTTCCATAATTTTAACGGATATTCCACCGATAGGTTGCTCATATAGTAGAATATATAGACACACTCCCTATTCCATATTACATACACAAGCCAGTTTATTTAGTGGGGAAAATATGAATAGTGCAAGAGGGGGAAAGCTTCCCGCAGACCTTTGGAGGATTGATTTACGCCCCATTGACTCTTTATCAGGCTCGCGAAAAAGACTGACCAATCATTTCGCTCGTAGCACACAGCATAACAGCTCGACTCCACTTTGTTGGAGACCGAATACAGAGAGCATCTTGGATAGGGGAAAGCCCAGTTCTATGGTGCATGGTTTCCCTTCATTTAACCGCATATAATATAATGTCCGAGAATGTCCATTTCTGGACCTCTAAGCAACTACTATGTCGATTCCATCATAAGTCATGAGGGGGAAGATCCGAACGCAGCTCGATTCTCCAATGTACAGTATTCCAACACAAGGCAACCAGGACCCGGGGAACCTCATGAATTCCCTTCGTGTAGCTTTCAGCCCAAGCCTCCTGTGTTTAGTTCATCGTGGAGTCCTTTTAGTCCTCACACGCCCAATAGCTTACCAGCGGTCTACCATCCTTATATCCCTGCTCAGCCCGTGCCTTCAACGGACACCAGATACCTTCGCACATGGCTCGATTGTGCACCGAGATCCGAGCCACTGGACGGTCAGAGCCAAGTCAAGATGGAGCCACCCCTGGGACACCTCGAGGAACCTCCGAAGATTGGAGTACAACATGAGTATGTTTTGGAATCCTCCTCAGCTCGGGAGATAAATCTCGGCCACGGCTCTGGATTAGAAGACAGCAAGGATATTTGTGACGGTAGTGAAGACAAAGAGGGACCGGATCAAAGTAAGTTATAAAACGAGGAAGTGAACAGTCTGTAAAGCTTTTAATGCAGTCATAAAAGGCTAACAAAGCAACCAAGAGGCTCACCCTTCCCACCTATGTTGAGAACAAAGTTCGAGATACAGTATATTTGCATGCCTGCTACCCTACACATAGTTTTCCAATTATATAAAACCTTGCTATCACAGAGGGCATATTTTTGTCTGATTTTGTGTTGTTCGTAAACTACGTATAAAGAAAGGTCAGGAAATGTGTCCATATTGATGAAACGTCAATATTGATAATTTTTATACCGTGACGTGTGCGTGTCTTTGTATGAAACGGAGAAAGACAGAAAGGGCTTGTTATCTGCGGTTAAGTTTTTTATTTCTCAAATGTTGGTCATCTAGCAAAAGAGCAAGTCGGCATTAATAAGAAAACTGTGTATTAAAGAGAAATGACACCCCCAACAAAAATATTTGAATACCCATTTGATAGACAAATGTATGTGCACTTACTGGAAATAACATTAATTTTAATTCGTCAAGTAGGCTCGATCAACATAAACCCGGTGCAAAACAACTCTCCATTGTCTTGCTCTGGGCGGTGCTCCAGAATAAACTGCAGAAAAAGCAAGGAATTTGAGAATAATTTGTTACAATTTTTTGCTGCTCTTATTATACCACAAATTTAATAATTTACGAAAAGAACTCACATACCTTTTAATCTGTGTATTTTGTTCCCTGGAATATATATCTTCTACTCTTACAGAAATATGATGCAATCATAGACAAGGAAAACATTGTTTTTAAGATTAAAACCCATTTTGGTAATAAAAATACAAATTAAGTGCCAGAATTCAGTGCTAAGATAAAACAGAGAACCTCTAAGTGAAGTCTTCGTTAATATACTTAATCACTAATCTCATTGTATATGTATGTAAATTTTATCCGGCTTTGCTCGTGACACTCACTCACTAGGCCGAAGCTATGTGTCCAGGGTTGCCTAGTTCAGGCGACGAATAGAGATTCGAGGACAAGAACAGCACAATGTACTTTACTAAGAGAGTTAAATGTATTAGGAATGAGCAAAGCAATAGAAATCACATTAAAATCATAAATTGTTTCATAGAGCTTAATGGACGTAATGGACGTTCTTGATTAATTGGTTCTTCTGTAATATATTAGAAGAGGCCTATATTCGTAAAACGATATGCACAGGTCCGAGGGTATAGGTTAATCAATTCTCATTCTAATTTTTCATTTCAGAAGTTATTCGTGAGACTGTAGTCAGGAGCATGTATGCTTAGACAGGTTGTTATAATATGAGTTTATGATAAATTTGCTAATGTTGCCATTATGTGACCGTTTGTGACAAACTTTAAAGCCTAAGTTTTATTAAGATTATGTTGACTTTTCGCATTCCTGTCACTAGCAAACAATTTTTACTTGAAATACTGACTGTGTTTTGTTTTGCAGACGATCCATCAGCCAACTGGTTACACGCTCGCTCGTCTCGGAAAAAGCGTTGTCCGTACACTAAGTATCAAACCCTAGAGCTTGAGAAGGAATTTCTCTTCAACATGTATCTTACCCGGGACCGGCGACACGAGGTTGCGCGCTTGCTGAACTTGACGGAGAGGCAAGTTAAAATTTGGTTCCAAAATCGAAGGATGAAAATGAAGAAAATGAATAAGGACCAGTCCAAGGAATAATTGGACAACTGTGCGTGCCCAATCCTTACCCCTTTTATCACAATTGTGATCACTGCTGGACAATAATACAAGATGTTTGCAGACTATGTTACACACTTTTATATTCTGGGAATGCAGATAAATACATCCTGATTATTCTTTTTCGAAAGCTATTTGAGAACAAGAACACTGATTACAAACTATAAAACTACATAAACAAAAACAAAATCGTGTAATATACACGAGTAGGCTATATGTCTACTCTTTGTCCGCTGTTCTGAGTTTCTTTTACAGTTATTTGATAAACAGAAATATAAGTACAGTAACTTATATGCTTGAATTCAATGAATTTTTACTTTGTAGACATTTTGTAGGCGTTTTTATTTTATTCAATGGCAATAAGCGTGGTTACAACTATAGAAAAACCCTGACAATTCGTCTTCATCTTTGTTTGCTTAGGGGAAATTATTTAAATTGTTCCTTGACAAAATATTCGCATTCCTTCATAAATGCCCAGGTTGAACTTTGACATTTATTTAGTATTAAGTAAAGATCTTGATACTGTAGGGACATTTTAGCTTTATTCTGGAATATGTCTCCATTAATAAGTTTAATTATATAGCATCCTAATTCAACTTGCTATTGGTTTGGATAAAACATAGAAACATCTTCTAAAGATTTAAAGATTAAACTGTGTTACAGAGTTTATAATACATGACGGAATATTATCATAAAGTAAAAGAATGATATTGAAACAATTAAACCTTTCTGGTATACTATGTCACTACCTTTTAACTTAATTGTTGCCCCAGTTATCAGGTGAAGGAGGAACTTAAAAACTATTTCTGCTGGATGTGTGTATATGTATGTAGCTAGCTTGTCTGTAACAAACGAATTGGTTGTATACTATCGGTGGTTATAAAAGTTTACATGCATTAGCGCATGCCTTGTAAAGTTTTTAGTTACCATTTACTTGATTTTTTTTTAAATTAGGTAGTACAGTTATAAGCTCTTCCTGGTGTACTATTAGAATGATAGTTATAATTTATTCCAAATGTTATTGCGTTTCTTTTCAGTGTAATATTTTTTCATTTTGTAAAAAGAGGAGATCTTATAGCTTACTTAAATAATCAAGTTTTTTCTTTTTTCAGACACTGTTTACATATTGTTGTCTATAAATCTCTGAATTTTGTGTTAACACAAAAGTATTATGTTGTAATGTATACGTTTGTTCAACATTACATTGCTTTCCTTTGGAGAAATAGTTGCCTAATGGATCTTTCTGTAGTCGCGTGGGCGTCTGTCTGCAGCTTGCTTTGAGGTGTGGAATTTCTACAGTTTTTTTCAAATGCTGTCACAAACTGACAGACAGAAACGACCCATATTACAAGTTTACACGGATCACTGTCTGAGTCCTTGTCATTGGCGTATATAACTGATGTATATTTTTTACATGGGATGAAACCAATACTCCACATTCAATGTTGACATAAACCGTTCCTACTGAATAAAAATAGATAATGTACTCACGTGTGTATTTTTTTTATTATTAAATAACAAGTGAAATTCTTATTCTTACGCTTTACAACTAGCATTTGTACTCCTTATGCACCAGTGGAAAACGTGGTCTACGTTTATCTGTTTATGAAGGCTAAAACAATGTTTAGTGTAAATGTGAAGTAACTGTTGCTCTAAGTACATATTAAAGGGCATTCGTACTTTAAATACTGCTTATTCTCCGGTGTATACAAAAACGTTTAAACGCTTTAGTATCACATTAACACTATAGTGAGTCGGAGCTTATTTGTTTCACGTAAAAGTAGCAACATTAAGTCGTATGGATAACTGAAAATAAATGGAAAATATCATTCGAATATGTCTTTTTCCTCATTTTTAGGTTTAGCCATCTCAAGAACGATGTCAAACTAAACCACTGTTAATCCTGTGGTGGACACAACCTATTAAAGAAGAAGTATGTCTCTCTTAGTATCATTCAGATATTTAATCAGCTACTATTTAGCGTAACTACTGGTATGGTATGGTATAATTGCTGAATAAAATAAAAGAAACGAAGTTCTTTTTTTTATATAGATTGCATGCAGTGCTTGGCCCTGTCCTCGTTTTTAAACATATCCTATCTCATCAGAGATAAATGATAAGTGATTTTCACCATATTTTTGTATTACAGATGAATTTAAGTAAAAATCTGTAAACATTAATTATAAGAAAGCATTCTTAATATATTTTGGTCATACGGTGTAACAATCGAATGCCATCGTTACAGATAAATCCTGAGGAATTGGTGTAATATTGAAAGAAACAAACTACTAGCAAGGATGAAAACTCGCAGGTTGAAGAAGGGAACGGCAAGTGGACGTCATAAAACAGGAAAAAGAAAATTCAATTCAGTGTGCTGCAATAAAATAATATGACTGCAATAAAACTTTATAGCGTGTACATTTCTGAAGGTTAAGAACTAAATTGCTGTAAAGCAAACACTGCGCGGGAAAATGGCAAAAATGTTTCATACTCTAATAATGACTGGACATAGCAATTCGACTACACAAGGTCTTTGAAACCCGTTAATTTATTTTATTTTGACCCTTTTCTTGCGTTTGTCGTTTTATTGCTGGCAGCGTTTGTTGTCTAGGGCTCCAGATTCCTTGCAGAGAAGGGGGCTAGAGCAGAGGGAGCACTTCCAGATGAGAAGCCGCAATATAGCACGTTTAGCGACCGCCCTTTGTTCCATTTCCGAAGCGCACCACAACCGCCTTATAGTGGGGGCCATAAAAGGCACAAAAGAATCTGGCGAGACGTCTAGGATTGGCAACCTTAATTTGTTTACAACCTTTGTGACCAAGCCTGAGCCTTCCATTTTGTAGACTCACATCCGATTATGTTATGGTGGGAACTGATACAATAAATGGTAGCTAAAGTACAATTTTGCTCTCTCAAAATGCATCTGCTCCCGCTCACTCTGATGTCAGGAAAGCGGTAGCAAAAGTAGAAAAGAGGACAGCTGAAACTATGCTATAGATATGCGTATTTAGAAAAATTAGTTTATATTAAAATAACATTCCTTGAACACTGAACAATATTAATTCAAGATAAATGTCTACTTCCTAAGTAACTACAATTGAATAACAATTTGTGAAATACAGTGTTATACAATATGCACCTTAATTTCATTCAAAGAATTGTAAGATATGTAAAAACAAATTATAATAACGTTAAGTCGAAATGACAACAACAAACGATTTAAAAATTTTTTTGTTATAATTAGCACCACACACACACACACACACACACACACACACACACACACACACACACACACACACACACACACACACACACACACACACACACACACACACACACACACACAATATATGTATGTGTGTGGTTTAGTTTTATCGAGATTTTATTATAAATCGTACATTAGGAATGTTTTCACTTCCTCGTTTTTCATTTTAGAATTAATTCAATAATGAAAATCGTTAAATATACATTTAACCAAAAGTGGCGAATATTACAAAGAATAACTATAGTTGATTATGATCCTCATAATAACTGACACAATGACAACTAGGGATGGATCTATTAATTATTTAATTATACTAATGAAAAAGTAATTTCAACATATGATGTTCGCCGCGCACTGGTTTCATACTCATTTTCGAGACTAGACAAGCAAACAAACAAACAAACAAATAAAATAAAAAATCTATTTTATTTATTCTACTGATGCATGATTAAATACTTTTATATTTACGTTTTAATGATTATAAACAAGATCAGTTAGATACAGCATGCATCTTAATTATTCATTCATTCATTCATTCATTCATTCATTCATTCATTCATTCATTCATTTTCTACCGCTTATCCGAACTACCTCGGGCCACTGGGAGCCTGTGCCTTCTCAGGCGTCATCGGGAATCAAGGCAGGATAGACCCTGGACGGAGTGCGCATCTTAATTAAATTATTTAATTAGATTAATAAAATGCATTAACTTTTTTTCTAAGTGTTATTTATATAAATCTTGCTTTTCATTCATATATTAAACGTTAGAACAGCACTGGGTAAAATCTCAAGGAAAACATTCCTTATCATGGAAAAATGAAAAAAATATTGCTCATTCTAATTACAACACTGAATATACACTTCTCCCTTTAACCTGTTCTGGTTTATGCAAGGTGTTTATATAGCGGTTTATAGTAACTTTTTATCTCACACTTCCGCCTCAGCAAACTTTATTTCCTCTTGGCATAACATATATTGTCCACTTGATGGCAATGTTGCTCTACCAAAAACGTATGATCTTTTTCTGAGGCCACGATGAGACAGTTTAAAAATTAGGGCCACAGCAGTGCTCTGTGCCACAGCCACAGAGGAAGAAAACATAAGTATATATATAAGAACATAAGTAAGGTTCTGGTACTGGACACTGTACACTGGCCTGTGGGACTGTTCAAGTATGATTGATATATATATATATATATATATATATATATATATATATATATATATATATATATATATATATATATATATATATATATATATATATATATATGTGTGTGTGTTTGTTTGTGTGTGTGTGTGTGTGTGTGTGTGTGTGTGTGTGTGGGTTGTATGTAGAGAGAGAGAGAGAGAGAGAGAGAGAGAGAGAGAGAGAGAGAGAGAGAGAGAGAGAGAGAGAGAGAGAGCGTATAGAAGGTAATACAAAAATGGCAAAGTTTTGCAGTATCGTTTATTTATCTTTATTGACTGATAACACCGGACCACATCAGGGAAACACAAATCGAAAGTATTACCACCACAAGTTATATTGTATTCATGTATTTTTATTATATACATATACATACACACACATTATATTATATATATATATATATATATATATATATATATATATATATATATATATATATATATATATATATATATTATATATATACACACACACCTTAGTTTTATATAAAACTGGGACTCGTAACTCGCTTATTCGTTTATGTTTATCAGTAGTATTTTGATCAAATAGAATGCTATAATCACCGTTCAAAAAAATAAATTAATTAAATGAAAATAATTTAAAACGTCTTTACCCTTACCTAGTAATATTTGTGAATATATTAATATTATGATCATTTACCATTCTTGAATGTTTTACAAGGCAATAGTAAATTATGAATTTTTATATTTTTATATAAATTATGAATTCTAGATATTTTATGAATATATATATATATATATATATATATATATATATATATATATATATATATATATATATATATATATATATATAGTTAGCTTACTTACTTACCTAGGCGAGTTTTATTTCTGAAACACATTGATAAATTACTAATTAGAAACAAGTATTCATTTTATATTAATAAACTCTGAAAGTGTAATAATTATGTGGCATATGTAGATGTATTTTTTTTACGTACAGCCCTAATTAATTCCAATACAGCTCTGTGAGCTCAATTAAGATTGTCTAAAGGCTACACCGCGTATTACCGTATGGAAAGTAATGCAAATATAACAGTAAAATATTTCAACATTTCTACTCACTTGAAATTGAACCATGTGAAGCATTTACAGCCTTGGTCGTGGAATCTCATAAAAACTAACAGCTTTTTTGACGCATGATGTAAACAATAAACCGGCGAGGTGTTTATTGCATTGTATAGTTTGTTCAACCATTTACAGAGACATTACTCCTGTCGTGCACTTTATTTTCGCGGTTTTAACGTTTTTAAATATATATTATATAAATATTATGAGGTTTCAAACGACTACGTCTTTGAATTTAATGTCATCCAAAGCATCACAAGACGCTTTGCGAATTTGTTCAAAGTGTACTGTAGGCTACTTGTTAAAACTGATACGAATTAAATTGTCTTTTTTTCTTGCTACTAAATATATCCTGAAATTTTCATGAAAGCGAACAATAACTCGTTAGGCATTCGCATAGTAATGATTTTAGCCCTTTAATCTCTGGTCAACATACAAAATGCACCTTCCAAAAGAAGTTTTTAGATGTCAAGTTGGGTAGAGGAGGGGTAAAAGATATGCATTTGAAGTGATGCAAAACAGCAGATTTCTCATTAACTTACCCGCTTGAATATATTAATGGGCATATTCTCCCCTCCTCTGCCACCCCCCCCCCACACTTTTCTGCTCTCTCGCTCCCCGCCGTACCCTCTCCCTTTCTCCTTTACTCTCATTTTCATTCTCTGTCTCCCTTCGTACCAGAAGCGCGCGAAGCGGTGGCTGTGTAGGGACGCTAGCAGCCGGAATAGAATGAGGATTCGATAACAGATGCAAATTATCCTGAAAGGACGCGACAAAATATGAAACATATCATTTACAGAGGCGTAAATGACAGAAAACTGTTTGGGAACTGGCTTCCTGCACCAGAACTGTGATGTTGGATCTCTTAAGCGTCGTGTAGTCGTGGAAGCTGAATATCCGTGGCTTTAAAAAGGCTGTTATAAAGGTATACAAACACAACTTCTCCCGTTGATGGACGATTATTGTGGTCTTTATTTATTTTTGCTTCAGAATAATCGGGTGTGGCTAGTCTGTACCAGGCTCACGTACTAATACAATTCAATATAAAACTACCACTTAGTCAAAAACAACATCGACCGCAGCAAAAAATGAGCTCCTATTTTGTCAACTCCCTCTTCTCCAAATATAAAAGTGGTGATACATTACGCCCTAATTATTACGAGTGCGGTTTTGCGCAGGACCTTGGAACTAGACCCACTGTCGTTTACGGTCCAAGCACAGGAGCAACTTTCCAGCATGCCCCACAGATTCAGGAGTTTTACCACCACGGCGCGTCCACGCTCTCGGCTGCACCTTACCAGCAAAGTCCATGTGCCGTAACCTGCCATGGCGAACCTGGTAACTTTTATGGCTACGATGCTCTCCAAAGGCAAACACTTTTCAGTGCCCAGGACACCGACTTGGTCCAATATAGCGATTGCAAACTCGCCTCGGGAGGCATCGGCGACGAGACTGACAACACGGAGCAGAGTCCTTCTCCTACGCAGCTGTTTCCGTGGATGCGACCACAAGGTGAGTCTCTCCAGACAAACCACTCAAGGCAGTTCTCTTAGCGTTTGTATTCTTGTATCCTGTTCTGCTGGGAGAAAGAATAAGCATACCCGCTCGAAAATATCTCAGGGCAATTTAGTTAGTCTGAGAGACACATTTTCTGTGTGCGCGCGAGAGAGGGACCATTACGGGTTTTATTGTTTTATGGTGTCGAAAACTTGTGAATCACTTTACAGTTTAATGACCCTACTTTAGGAAGAGTGAGGGAAAAAGCAGAGCAATAATGAGACAGTAAGAACCAAAGAAGCACCATTCTTTTCATTCTGTCCCCATGTGTGAGACTCGAGTCCACAGCTGATCTTTCACTTCTCACCTTAGTCAATGTTTTACTGCAGCATTTTATGACTTCCAGTTATGCCGGGCCTTATTTCGATACAGGGTGGTCGTTTCACACAGCTTCTGTCGTTTATGGCGTATATGTAACAAGACGTAAGGTGTGTAATGCTTGTTTTGGTATAATTCTATAATACCTGAGACAAATTTTGAGATGCTTGTCTTTATTCTGGGCAAAATTAGAAATAAGTGTACATTGGTATTGGTTGAAATTAATCAATTTATTCGCTTAATTCCAAATTCCATTGTATTACAAACTACAAGTTTTACTAAATCATCGGAAATATATCTGACGAGTTTGACCTTGTTTTCCCAGTAGCTGCCGGACGCAGACGAGGTCGCCAGACCTACAGCCGCTACCAGACACTTGAGCTGGAGAAAGAGTTCCTCTTCAACCCGTACCTGACACGCAAAAGGCGCATTGAGGTGTCGCATGCCTTAGGACTGACTGAACGACAGGTCAAGATCTGGTTTCAAAACAGACGTATGAAATGGAAAAAAGAAAATAACAAGGACAAATTTCCCAGTAGTAAGTCTGAACAGGAGGCAATTGAAAAGGAAAAGCGGGATAAGGAACAAGCGACTGGAGCACAGTCAGCAAAAGAAGACTGCGAGAAATCGAAACAAATATAGGACGGATATCAAGAAAAGACAGCAATCAGGAGCGCACGCGCGCGAGCTCTCTCTCTCTCTCTCTCTCTCTCTCTCTCTCACACACACACACACACACACACACACACACACACACACACACACACACACACACACACACACACACACACACACACACACACTGTGTAGACATACATACACACACTTACACACTTATACATATATATACACAACACGGAGCAGAGCAGATATAAATATGTGTGCGTGTGTGTGTGTGTACATACATACATACTTGCATACATACACTTAAAAAGGACATCGTGGGGGTAAGGACAAACAATTTTGAAAGAAAGAAAGTTTGTTTAATAGATATCAGTCTACGATTAATAGATCGTTAAAGTTGGTCAAATAATTGATGAGCGGTCATGGATTGAAAGAACTCTAAATCTGCGTGATCATCAAACTTTATTGTGACGAAAGACATGAAGCATTTTTACCTTTTCCTAATGTTCAGAGAGTAGGCCTATTATAGTGTGTATATTAGCCTTCCTACTTCGTGGAATAAATATTGTGAAAACTTGGTTTCTGTTGTTAGATTTTTGACATTAACCTAATCTCGGCAGCTGTATAGTTCTTAAGTTAATGGTGCACTTTTAACTCTTGTCACTTATATGTTATGCTGACGTATCGACTAATGACATCCAACAACATGAAACTGCCTATTTATGCCGTAGCATATCTTTTTACACTTACTAAGTTTCTTTCAAATTGATGAGATTTTGTTATCTTCCTTTCCTGGGTTAAGCATGCGCACAGTGGAAGAAATGAATGAAAAGGAAATAAAAAGGATGTAATGTGACCCATTGTTTACTGTGAGACAGATTTTTGTACTGTATTTGTGCATTTGTTCATGGAAACTTGGCAATATGCTTTCATTGTTCTTCACTTTGTTCTATGGACTAAACCTTGAAAAAGACAAATAAAGTGGGCACAATAAAGTTTACAGGCGAGAATCGTTTATGTGACCGGTATTCTTTGCTTCATTTGATTTTAAGATGTGAAGACAATATTAACCACTCTCTTACGTCCACTAGTCTTTATGTTCCCTTAATTTAAAAACAATGTAATTAGATTCTGAGCCACTTTCTCATATTTTTTCCTAAAATTTGAATCGGGCGTACATTTAAAGTAGGTTACATAATGCAGATCAACATCTTATACAAATATCCAGTTTTTAACTGAGCCTTGTTAGGTTAATCTATGTCCACATAGGTTTTAACAGCATTTACGATTTTTAAATCAGGAACCTTTTTGTAGTTGTGTAATTCTTGAGTGAGATGACGTAGTGACATTGATTCAGGCGTCTCCTTATTATTTAAAGGGATATTAAATATTGAATGCTTTATTCTATCAATACAATGCGATTACGAGTATCTGATTCCCAATTATTGTGTTCTGTATAAAACTGCGAATATAAACTGATTTAGTGCAGGTGAGCTGCAAATAGAGTCTCTCTCTCTCTCTCTCACTCTCTCTCTCTCTCTCTCTCTCTCTCGGTCACACACACACGCAAACGCACGCACACACACACACACACACACACACACACACACACACACACACACACACACACACACACACACACACACACTTCTAGAGTTTAGAGAATAAAGTGATGGGAAAACCGGAAATGGTTAAATAAACCGGTTATAGGAAGCAGGAGCTACACTATGAATTGTAGGTGCTTTATTCCATTTATTCCATAGATCTCAGTGATGACTTTTGGGAACTAAGTGGCGAATTCAGGTGAATAGGGAGAATTCATAGTGACTACAATCAACAATAGAATAAATATTAACATTATTTGGCTGGTGTGTTTCAAGCGACACATCTTTCAAAATCTGTACTTCCAGACCCAATATTATATAAATCCAGACTTGGACAATCAATTACGTGATTACAGACATAACCGGAAATGCAGGCTAATCAATAGTTAATTGATTTTATTTTCTGCTCTGCCTTCCTATCGACTGTGGTTGTCTACAAATTCTTGTCTTCATCTGAATAATTTTGCACAGTCTAATGTCGGTAGAGAGCAAGCGTATATTTTCCCCCACACGATAATAAGACAGAATAAGAAGCCCATCGCCAATTGGAAGACTCACCCTCACGTGCCGATTGTCACGTGGTAATTTTGAATGGGAGTGATTTTGGTGTAAATCTTTTCTAGACTGTAATTCTATAAAATCTAAATTTAGCTCGTTATAGATACTCTAAAACCCAAATCGTGTATTATTCTAACAGTTTTCCCCCTCAATACAGAGCTACGAGTTTAGACTTTCTAAAGGGTGCCTTTCCCGAGCAAACCTCTTGCACATTGGCTTCTACTTTACAGTGGACCAGCGCGTATGGTACGAACACTGCACCGTTTTCGGTCTTACCTCCTTGTCCTCAGCCCCTTTGCCAAGCTTGGACAATAACAGTGATAGCCTTTCCACCCAGAGCCAGGGTAGGAACTCCTTACCGAATAACCCAGACAGAAGTTTGGACAGTTTTAACCCGAGGCAGAGAGTTATGTGTGCCGATACTTGCAGTTGCCATCAACACGAGGACAATCTCAGGCTATTACCGTGGATGAGAAATACAGGTCTGTGGGAACTTCTTATTTTAAAAGACATGGTTCATATTTATGCGATGAGAATGAAGGAGCGCAGGAGCGATTAGGTGGTTTTTTAACGGTAGCATGGCGTAGTGACAAAGAAAACTTCCTGAAATCTGTCTGGTGCATTTCGACATTTTGGGCATTATTATTCACAATATCCAGTAGGACCTCAGTATTTAATACTGTTAAAATGTTAAATATATGTCTGTCAAACAAGTATTTTGCTAAAAAAAAAAAAAAAGATTAGAATTATTTATAACTGATACAAATAAACTTCAAATTTTCGAAGTGTAACCTATCAGTGCTTTTAGATATCGCAGAAGAAGAACTGTAGAAAGAGGTATATTAACACCAAAAATACGAATTTATGACTGCCAGAAGTATGATTTAGTTTGGAGATGGTTTAAATGACTTGGCGGTATTTAAATGCAACTCTAAATTACTGTCATGTTCATTAAATGATACGTGTTTTCACTGATTTCATGGAGTGGGGAGGACCTAGTAAATTTGATATTTAAATCAAATGAAGCAGAAGTCGATATGATAAATAGAGACATTGCTTTTATAACTTTGAATGGTGCGTGTCTTAGACAAGGCAACGTCCTTTATTACCAACTGCTTGGTATTTGCTTGTTTGACTTTTTTTCTAGATAATCCTTTCCCCTCCATCTCTTATTCTTTCGCAAATCCAGACAGAGTGCCTAATAGAAATCTGTTTTGTGTTTGACGTGTTTTTGCATGAACTATTTTTAAACTAAGGCACATTTCATCAGCACAAAGATTTGTCACAGTGTAAATTGGTGGACCAGTCATATGTCATAACTTAACGACTCAATTACTTGTTAGTACTGGCCAAAACACACGGTGTAAATAGTTCAGACAATCTCTTATTTTCACCTTACTGGGTCCATGATATTTAGGAGCTAAGCATATTACTTGTTTTCATTTTTTTTTTGTAATTATATGCATGCTGTTAATATCGTCGCAAGACTCAACACTTGAACAGTATTTAACATTTGACGATTGAACTTCCGCAATGGAATCCCACGTCTTTTGTAGCTGGAGCAACTATTTTACTTAATAATCAAGTTTCAGTGTAAAGTATGACTTTTAGTTTTGACCCAATAATCGGTCATCTGTAACTTTATTGTATAATTTAAAAAATATATAAATGAGGAAATGTAATACCAAATATCCTGTCAACTTAATATTTTTGGTATGATTTTACTCAATTAGCACTTAAAATATGAGAATGCGTGTTTTTAAATTCTCCTTATTAGACCGATTTTAACGCATTATCTTCTTTTACTATGGAAATCAATCTATGTGATCAAATATGAAGAAATGATAAAGAAACCCACGGAGACCTACCGATGATTTATATTGTATTGATGGTCATAGATTTCTAGTGATGTTGACAAAAATAAGGGTTTTATATAATCCTCTCTCTCTCTCTCTCTCTCTCTCTCTCTCTCTCTCTCTCTCTCTCTCTCTCTCTCTCTCTCTCTCACACACACACACACACACACACACACACACACACACACACACACACACACACACACACACAGTGTGTGACTCTAAAACGCACTCGTACAAGAACAAAGAAGTACAACACACTTTTTCTATGAAAGCGTGCCGAAGAGATATGCAGACTAAACTATTAGACTATTAGACTATTGCAGTACATTTTGCTTATAAGCAACCCTTATTTTCATGTGTCACTTGTTTTACAATATCTTCCTTCTTTTCTTTCTTGTTCTCACTGATTTTACTTTGTTTACACCATGCTAGTGGGCTTATCGTGCAAAAAAGTGAAACGGAAAACACAGACACGGAAATAAATACCACACTGACTAAGGACAGCAATAAAAAAGTTCAAAAGCATGCAAACGTAAAACAGACTCCATTTGCTTAAAACGGAAACGGGAGAACGCCGTCTGGCTCATATCGTCAGAACACAGAACCACAGTATGGAGATGACTGTTCCTGTCTCATGTTCCTAAATATGTTTCTTACCAAAACGGATACAAGTGAACGCTCAACTGTCTCTGCATAGAGAATAAATTAAAAGATATAACATTTTTGTTGTTGATTGTTTGTAAGCCAGCACATGCGTCACATGAGTCACAATTTCGCATTTAATATTTACTTTTTAATTACATATACTAATTTCATTCAACATAATATGTACGTATGTCTTTTATGTGTATGTATGTATGTATGTATGTATGTATGTATGTATGTATGTATGTATGTATGTATGTATGTATGTATGTATGTATGTATGTATGTATGTATGTATGTGTGTATGTATGTATGTATGTATGTATGTATGCATGCATGTATGTATTTATGCATGTATTATTATTGTATGAATGTTTCTCTCTGAAATATCTTTGAAGAGGAGGATTAAGAATAAGAGCAGGAAGAAGAACAGAAAGTAAAATAAAAAAAATACTCTACCTATACCATATTTAATGGAATTTTATAGTCATATTTTATTTCTTTTTATTTCCTATTTTCTTTTTTTCTGGTTATTTTCTTTAATTAATTTCTAATTAATAACGTATATTTTTATTTTTTAAGCTTTAAAATGTACTGACACTTGTTCTATACATCTGCAAACAGAACACGGGGTCGCCGGTCATACACGCGCTATCAGATTCTAGAGCTCGAGAAGGAGTTCCAAACCACTACCTGACGTAGCGACGGCGAGTGGAAAGTTATGGCGCGCACCTTTTGCCTGATGGATAAAAATTTGGTTCCAAACCGCTGTATGAAATACAGAAGAACAAAAAACACAAGACATTGCGACGTAGAGGTTTCAGACAGCAGGACATCTAGAAGATGATTAAGAAGAAGAGAAGAGGAAGATAGAGAATAAGAGCAAGGCAGCGGATGTCACATTATATATTTTATACACATATATAACAAAAAATAACCTATTCATTCGTTTTCTAAGCGTTTTGCTTTAAGTCAAATACTTATGTGATAAGTTTTACTATTAAGAATAGAAGTTTTGCCAAAAGATAACATTTAAATGGTTTTAAAGGGCCAAAATTTCGTCTTGTGTATTTCCGTGTGTGTCTTATTTGTAGGGTTAAAGACATTAAATGAAAGTAAATGTGTCAATAAAAAATAATGCCAAAAGCGTTGGAATTTGTCTTGTGCTTTTAAAGTATGGTTCTCTTTCACATAATAAAGGTTAATTAATGTCATTGAAATTTTAGTTTATATATATATATATATATATATATATATATATATATATATATATATATATATATATATATATATATATATATATATAGGCTCCCCGTGAATAGTTCGGATAAAGCGGTAGAAAATGAATGAATGAATGAATGAATGAATGAATATATATATATATAAACTAGTTGTTAAATATAACAAGTCAATGTTGTATTCAATTTCAATAGGGCAAACACCACAATGTCATTGGTTTTTTAGTTAATATGTTGTTAAATGTATATATGTACTTTTTATTAATGGCTTTTTAAGCATTTTAAGTGTAATAAAAGAATTATAACTTCAGTATTATGAATAATTATTGCCGCAGTAAAGATAATATCTTAGATTTTATTCTACGGGTGAGTATTTTACGACCTTTAGACTATAAGTCTTCAAAATTACCTCTAATCTTGTAGATTTTTAATTTTAGTATTTTAGTAAATAGAATATAATACAATGTGTTTTCTTTGTGTATTCTTACCATTTGCTTTTGAATGCCTTTGAGACTTCCGTTACATCAGGTCAGGACGTGACTGGTTCCTTACTTTGAAAGACCAAAAGACTGCAGTTACATTAGGGGTTGTAAACTAATGTGTTTAGGGCATCAATAAACAGGCCGGAAAACGCCATAAAAAGAACAAAAAGAAGTAAACGGAAAGGAAACACGTCAATAGTTTTTGGTGTCAGTACGGTGCTGGGTGTCCCTCAAATTAGCTTTTTTTTTCTTCCGAGGTTATAACATAAAAAATTAGACAGAGGCTCGCTTTCTTATAACCTGGTTACCATACACTGTCTATTGATTTAATTGATCTAATTGTGAATTGACGTAAAATAATTTATACTCCGCTTGCACTTAAGAATAGTTGGTTGTATAATGATTAAAAATGTAAATAATTATATTTAACATAAAATTTAATCTAAAAAATCTAGCAAAAATAATTACTATTAAGATTAAAATTGGAATACTATGTAATCCAATTATTTACGCAAAAAAAAATTGAATATAACGTTATCTTGCTGTCTCAGTCGATATCTAATAAAACTTTTATAATACAAGGTTGTTTAGTGCCATACATGTGATCGTGCTTTTTATGTGTCCTATGTGTTTTTTGTTCAGCTATTTTGTCTACTCATATATATATTTCTCGCAAAATTTAATTACAACATGTAGACTGTAAATATTAACCTTAGAAAATAGTCATTGGCTATTGCACTTAAAGGTACCAGATTTCTGATAAATGCGTTATATTTAAATAAACCTATTGTTGTCTATAATTGTTTTTTGATGTTACAAGTTAAAAACGGCCTTCACCCACTATCTTCTATTTATCTATAATAAGCACATAAACCACCGATCTTGTTTTGTTAATGTAAATGGAGACAAAGAACTTCAAATTAATAAGACGATTATAAAAAATATCTAATCAGCGTGAAGCATTGGATGCGAAACAAATATTAGCTTTCCTGCTCTATTTCCTAAGCTTTTGTGAAAGAAAAAGATGGCGACGGCATCTGAGGCACTGAGGAGAAATGCAATAAATTCCTTGTTGTTTTATGAAAATTTACAACTTTGTGATAGAACTTTATGAGTGCCTGGATCCTGGGATTGGCCGAGGATGGTCATGTGGATGGGTAACCGTGAACGTGAACTTTTTATGATTTCCCAAGTGGTTATATTGCAGCATTCTTTTGGCCGCTGCGCCTTATGAACCTTCGCCATGTTCTTTAACTGTCCTCTTTCTGTCCATACTTCGGCAAAAAAATCGAAGATATACATATAGTTTACGCTAGCTGTTCTGTCTCCGAGTAACAAGACAGGGAGACCAGCCTCTTTTGCGCTCGCTATGCTAATGTGGTCGGTTATGCCTGGGATTACCTCTACAATGAAGAAACTGACTGAGATCTGGACACGCAGTAGTTTCTCATGCATTTTGTTATACGTGGACCCGAATGCCGTTGACTAATGTGACCAAAAGGGATTGAAGCAACGGCGTTATTGTTAGTTTTGCACTATTGGTGGATCCGGGAAGGGCAACAGTACTTCCCAAGCGACCAACGGCGAAGGATTCTTCTTACTGTCCTAGCGCGGTCTAACGATTTATCAACAAAGGTAAGGTCTGCTGTCACAAATTATGTTTTTTTGGAGGAAATGGTATTGCGTTCATGCAGCTTGAGATTACAATAAATATTTTAAATGTATGCTATGGTTACCGCATAGCTTGATTGTAAGCATCTTTTCAAAGTTTTATGTCTTTTTCCGTGAAGCTGCATGGAGCGCATGCTTTTTAAAGCTATTTCAGTTTTGCTTTAAGTGACATTTGTGAATTTTCATGTGTGATGAAAATATTAGACATGCTTGAAATTAGTTTGTGGATGCAGTAATTGTACTGTGGAAACAGAGGTCAGTGATGCTGTAAGATGTCTTTGATGGACCGGCTTGGTTGCCAATCAGAGCGTAGCTGTACTTGTGGACCGCTGGTTAGGTGGAATGCCTTTAATCAAGTGGCACGACGCAATGCCGCATTTCTGCACACTAAATGCGCGGACAGAAAATGCATAAATGACTGTAATCTAAATTTATAGAGAAAACGACAGGTAAACACACACATGCACACACACAAATACACACACACACACACACACACACACACACACACACACACACACACACACACACACACACACACACACACACACACACACACACACACACGCACGCACACACACACACACACACACACACACACACACACGCACGCACGCACGCACACACACACACACACACACACACACACACACACACACACACACACACACACACACACACACACACACACTGCATTCACATTCTCTTTTTAATTCTATGGTTTTTCGACCATAAATTATTCCAGACCAAATATTCTGACCTTTTAAAGATTATTTTGGCATCAATTTCTTTAGACCATTCTTATTATATGTATTGCTAGAAAAAATGATATTCCACCACAGCTGGCCTGCGCCCTTTGTTTTCTGGTAATTTGGGTATCCTTCTCAGCTGGCATATCGTATCGAAAGACGGTTTTATTCGAATTATTAAATTCTGCTGTACAATGAGTAATCTATGACGATATTTACATTTTCTATTTGTATTATCTTAAACTTGTTATCTGTAAGCAATGAATCAAGAGTCATGAAGCCTATATATTATTCAGGTCGCATACGATTAATCGGACTATAGATATTTTAGAAACCACAAGGGTATGTTCTGTTTCCGCCTTATAACGAAGCTCATCATGTCTCTAGTTTGACCTAAAGAATATAAAGGGGAGGAAATTGTGGCCATTTGTTTGATGTTGAGGTTATGAAGACATCTACTCAAAGAAATTTTATTTCTGGCTATTTGGTGCCATCTAGTGTTCAGCTTTGCGTAATGACATTGTGTCTTCTCACGTCGTCACTCACACGTATTGGACAGAGTTCTCTCTCTCTCTCTCTCTCTCTCTCTCGGTGTGTGTGTGTGTGTTTGTGTGTGCGCGCGCGCCTGCAGGCTCTGAAAGACAGACAGAGGGAGAGAGAGATGAGAGAGTTTTATGGCAATATGCATTTGCCACACTACCTTTGTTTGTGTTTGTCTTTGTTTACTAGTGACCTCAGATTTTAGCAATGTCGTGATTTTTCTAAGCGTCTTTTTATCTCTATCTCTCTCTTTCTAACCCGTCTAATATTTTAATTTATTTCATTAGATTATAAATGCTTAATGTGAACATTTCTTTGCTTCTTTTCTACGTTCATACTTTAATGCCATGATAGTCTTTGAAATAAAATCAATAAATCAAACTGAACCATAGATAACAGAAAATTCTGGAAGGGGTTGGCTGCTCAGCCCGATGGCAGTGACACGTAAAAGAATGCAGAGGCTGTAAATTCTCGAGGCTGTTGTTGCCGCCCTTTGAAGGTACTGCATTCACCAGAAAAGCTAAGCCTCAGGGTTGGATATTTCTTCATATCCACTGTCCGGCCCGAACTAGCAAAACTGACTGATCTGTGCTGACTGATCTGTGCTCTCTCTCTCTCTCTCTCTCTCTCTCTCTCTCTCTCTCTCTCTCTCTCTCTCTCTCTCTCTCTCTCTCTCTCTCACACACACACACACACACACACACACACACACACACACACACACACACACACCCCCCCACACACACACACAGTTATCGGTTCTGGTTATTTTCCCTATAAGAAAGAGCTTTACTGAGCCCAGCAGCCGAAAACAGAGAGAAAGGACTAGCGGCATGGAGTGAGGAGGAGGAGGGGTACATAGAGAGCGCTTGAATCCTGCAACAAAAACAGCGTGGTAGAACTGTACATGCATGATTTGGTGGACTTGGACGGTAAACATTGCCAAACATTTAACCGTTTCCGAAGCCCAGACATTGGTTTATGCACATCAAAAACTGACTACAGCACTTGCTGTATTTGTTTAGACTTTTAATGTCTTTATTGAGCCAAATAATAGCATATGTACAATCACTTTTACATACAATAGTAAATACAATACACTATTACATACAATAGTAAATACATTCAACCAATTATGCATCATTCCAAATAATTAATTGTTTGAATATAGGTTTGAATTCATGTGCAAATAAAATTTTTATCCAAAATGAAATATAAAGTGCAAACCTTATCAGGTGACAATGCAAAGACTAATTTTATACTAAAGACAAACAATTTGGAAGTAGACTATAGTTAAATGTGTCTAAATGATATTATACTAAAATTATTTGGTTTTTATAAGACAAATTTTAAATCTACTTATTTTATGAGGTGTAGAAAGTCAATTGCTGGGAAGCAGACCGCAGAAATTCGTAATGGGTAACAAGGTAAAGTTTTCTTTTAATTATTTTTAATTTCTTATTTTAATTACAAAACACTTTTCTTTAACCCAATTTCTTTTTTTTTCTTTTTTTTCTTTTACTAATATTCTAACAAACTATACCCAATAAAATAAAACTCTACATCATACAAAATGTAGCATAGGATATACACTCACTACATGTTCTCAAATCATTTTAATTATGTATGAATTAAACAAATTGATTATTAATGTAAGTAATAAAAAGCAAAGTAATTTAAATTGCACTACACAAACAGAGATTCGTGCTCCGACATATTATATAAATTTACTTGAACAAACTTAAATAGATAAAAATGATTTCATTTAGCATCGACATCAAATATATGACATTTGAAAAAACTAAATTAATTTACATCTACATATTTATTGTCCAATTTAATAAGAAACAATAATTCATTCATTAAAAGGATTTATGATTAAAAAGTTATAATAGACTAATTTTAGAAAAACACAAGGCATGTAAACAGCTATTTCAGAATACAATAATTTATGCTATAAAAATGATATCAGAAAATTCGACGCAAACCCAGACATACTCACAATATACCACAAACTCAGGAAAGTTTAGATGAGGTTACGGCAAACTTGACAAAGTCATATATTTGAAGTGATTTCCTTCCTCTGCGGTGATCCTCCACAACTTCTGCTTTGAATTATGTTCTTTTATGAAGAGTTGTTGGCGGATTATTTTTCTCCCCTGTCCGCATTAAATATCTGTCGATAAAACATAACATTTAACATTTTAAAATTACTTTAAAATTGACTTTTAAATACAATCAAAACTATCGCGTTGCCAGTCGTGGTGGTTAGGAATTCATCAATAACAAAATCAACACTAGAAGCTATCACTCATAAATAATAAACAGACTTTGAACGAGCACTGTTTCCTCTTGATTTCTCATGCAAGTGGATACACAATAGATGCTTTCCGCTCACAGAAAACTAAGCAATGCGAAAGGAAGCGCAGCATCCTCACCATACTAAAGGGAAACTGAAATGAAAGTAAAACGCACACACAACCCCCAGCCACTTTTAAAAATATCCACTTTTTGGGCCCCAAATGGTTCAGTGGTTGTATAACGACAGGAGTCCAGTCAGTATAACTGTACTCTTGGTTAATGACAAACACACGCACGCTCGGGTTGAAAAGCAGTGTGGTGAACAGCAGAAATAATTAGAAAAAAACTGACTTATTTTCTAAAGATTCCAAGCCTTAAGTTTTGTTTCCCAAACAGGAAAACCTTTTTTTAAAATATGAATTGCGGTAAAAATCGTGCCATTTTAAAAACAGACAGATGCGCCCCAACTAAAATAATAGACAGATATAACAGCACATCACAGCATAACGTCGAAAATCAGAAATAGAGCGCATGGAAAATAACACAGTACAACAATCGCAAATTGGGCAACATTTGCACATGCTATATTCTGGGCTGTAGTAAGTCAAATATAAATCCAAATCCACAGCCTGTTGCAAATATTTCGGATTTCGAGAATATAATGCATATTTATTATATGCTCGCTGATTTTATATAACTTTTTGTGTTAATTTTTTATCTTTTGCAAATCGTTTTGAAGTAATGGATATTATAATGCCTGTGTGTCTATTTTCTATTATTTTTGTGTGGTGAACAGCAGTAACATCGTATCTCTGAAAATACCAAGACAAATCAATATAAATTCTGTTGAAAAAATTAAGTCGCACAATCACTCAACGTAATGGAGAAAATATAATTTATTTGAAAGCCTCTGCTTGGATTATTTGTTGGCACCTCCTATTTCTAGCTTACGTCAGTATATACACCTCAGTCAAGACAGAGGTGTGTAATATGTCAACGTATTCAAATTAGTGTTTAAAACCCCGTTATTCGTTTTAAGCAATGTCACTGAAAGAAAAGGAAGAGAGAAAGGATGGGAAAATGCTGTCCCCACTACAACACGTCCCCCCCGCCGCCCCCTTAAAAATGAGTGCTAATTTGCAGGCACGGTCGCCTGTGATTGGTCAGTGGCTGGTCAGATGGTATGGTATTCCTCTGTCCCGCACTGGCACATAGCCACCCAGCAAACCCCCCCTCGCCTAAAACCCAATCTCCGATAAACTACTAATAGCTAAACCGCTTGGACTATAAAACACAACAAATCATAAACCAAGGAAAAGAACCGTGCCCTCCCAATGAGTTCCTATTTTGTAAACTCCACTTTCCCAGTGACTCTGCCCGGAGGACAGGAGTCATTCTTGGGACAGATACCCTTATACTCCTCCGGATATACAGATCCTTTACGACACTATCCCGGTGCTGCTTATGGAGCTAGCAGTGTCCCGGAGAAGGCATACCACTCTTCCTTTTACCAGCAGACAAACGGTGCCTACGGCAGGGCGACCACCATCGGTTCCTGCGATTACGCGGCAGCAAGCTATTGCAGGGAAAAAGACAACGCCTGTGCCCTCTCTAGCATAGAAGAACATTCTCTTGTTCACAGTCAGGAGCACCGGAAAACAGACTGCACAGATTCGTCTGGGAAAAGTATTTACACCGAAGTCGACGATCAGAAGCCGCCGGTGCCAGTGTACCCATGGATGCAAAGAATGAACTCGTGCAGTGGTACGTACATGTTGCCATGTTTCCTTTTGTTTTTTATTTTTTGCTACTTATATTATTGACTGCAAAGCTAAAGAACGCCTCTCGACACACTGTACAAATCCGGAAGCACATACAGTGTAAATATATAGTCTCCTCACTCCAACATATATTCGTGTCTACAATGTAACACTGAAATCGTACAGAAGACATGATATTTTAATATCATAAACTGTTAGACAATATTATAGTTTGTGTATAATTTTACATTAGCAGCCTGTCTTTAGGTTCAAATGTCTTGCAGTGACAATTTGATGGGCTCGCTGCTTTACCGTAAAATTCAGAAAACTATAAATAGAAATTCCTGTTTATGCAAGCGTAACTCCAAATGTAGGAAATTAATAAGAAAATTACAGTCACAATATACCTGTAGTGATGAATTAGAATTTCATGAAATACTGGTTTTAAATGCAAGCATTTGCAAAGAAACGGTGGCAAAATACTTGAATAGTGCAGAGTAACTCTTAAAGAAATACAATAGTCTCGTTTTTTATTTGTTGCCCTTTAAAAAAAATAGAATTTTAGTTATTAGTTTTGTTAGTTGAATTCAAGAATATCTGCTAATACACAGTCTTAGAAGTAATGCAGTGGATAGATTTGCGAACACTTAATTGTCTTGAGGCATAAAATTTGCAAGTCATGTTCCTGTCCTCAAGCTGTGTTTCTATACACATTTGTCATTATAATCATTATAAAATGCACGCTTTTGGCGTTAATGTGCTACGATCACTCCCCCTTCCTCTTTCCATTTCATGGACAGGGACCTTCAGTAACCCTGGTCGGAGGGGTCGTCAGACATACACCCGTTACCAGACCCTGGAGTTGGAGAAAGAGTTTCATTTTAACAGGTATCTTACCCGCAGGCGTCGTATTGAGATTGCGCACGCTCTATGCCTGACGGAACGCCAGATCAAGATTTGGTTCCAAAACCGACGGATGAAGTGGAAAAAGGAGAACAAATTAATCAACGCATCACAAACCAATGACCAGGAGAAAGATGAGAAGAGGACAGATTAAATTGAGCAGCAGACACCTCAATAAATCATTAAAAGGAAAAACTCTCCATGTACATACATTTGCTTCGGTGAAGTTGTATTGGTAAATTCGTTGTAGCATTCCACTTACACATATGTATTTTTTTTAAACTCTTATGTTGTCACTAATTAATGTCTTTTTATGTGCAAATTATGACCTAGGATTTGTTATTTCATCTAAAACTGATATGTTTAACACATATATTTTAAATGTTATATTCGTACTCATATTTAAGCTGTTAAAAAATAAAATAAAATCTCATTGTACGAAATTATTATTTTAGTTGGGGTGATTATATGTCTGACGTGTTTACTGACTGAAAAAGATAGGTCTAAAACTTTCTTTTTTTAACCAGCAAGGAGGGTTCAAGTTTATAGTCTTATAGTCTTGTCATATGTGGATTCCAATTATTGTACAATTTATCAGAAGAAACTATAATAAAGCGAGAAAACATTCTCCCTGACCCTGTTTGGTGACAATTGTTTTAGAAGTAAAAACAATTATTTTTGAGCCTCAAAGCATATGAGCTATGATTTCTATAAAATGAATCAGTGTGCCACTGTGTTTGTTACGGTGACAAATAATCCTGGTAATATTGGAGAGCACAACAAGGAGGCGCTTATTTCATCGTCAGAATATACCTGTGTGTCTAGAAAACGTTAAATTGGACGCTAGTTAGGAAGAAAATATTGAAATGTGGTTTGCTTAGGCTTCAGCAGCGATAGGGAACAGGTACACTTAAATATCCTGTCAATCCAAAAACTCAGTTTCCCTTTACCACACTAAAAGTTATGCAACCCAAGAGTTCTTTTAAAAAAGAAAACCCTATACAAAGTGAAAGGAAAGGGATCAGTGATTTTTAACTGATGGCCGAAGGAGAAAACTGACCTGTCCGAAACGTTCACTCACCAAGGGTCAAACGTTTAGTAGACTGACCTTCTCGGTAGCCAGAATGAAATCTTCTACCGCGAGACAATGTAATTTGTAAAGCGCATCAAGTCCAGACCCTTTATAGGCAAAAAAATAAAATAAGCAACAAAGATATCTCTTACACCTTACATATTCTATTACGTATTACATATATTCTTCTCTTCAAAATATCTGTTTCAAATATCTTCGATGTTAAATATTTGACATCCGATTCTGGACCTTATTAAATTATTATTGTTCGAGATTAAAAGCTAAAGCTTCAGTAAAGATAATCAAGAATATTTTTACCACAGATTTCCGGTATTACATAGTTTGACAATGGTGAACTGCACATCATGATGCACATACATGAAATAACTTGTGCCTTTGTGTCAACAAACCATATATCAGTTCAGGTCATCTATCACAAACCTACATTCCTAATGGCTTACTGAGAACTTACTCTTCCATTTTCTAAAGAACCTAAAATTCCACCAAAATACCAAAATAGCGAATCAAAATCTATGTACATTCGTCTATTACTACTACTGCTAGTAGTAGAAGTACAATGTATTATTATTATTATTATTATTATTATTATTATTATTATTATTATTATTATTATTATTATTATTATTATTATTATTATTATTATTGTTGTTGTTGTTGTTATTGTTATTTATTTATTTATTTATTTATTTATTTATTTATTTATTTATTTATTTATTTATTTATTTATGCACATCTTTTTTGTTTGTTTTTAAGTAATTGCATTAAGATTTAGCAACATTTTAGTACTAATCATTCTTGTGAGTACAAGAGAAGTTTCGTTCTCACTGAAAGGAATAAAAGAATAAAAAATAGGTGCATAGCCCAGAAAATAGTTCACTGTGTTGTAAATTACATATCCAGTAGGTGACGCTGTCTGCTCACATGCAGCATATCCTTGCAATGGGAGGCACACGAACGCTCGAGGCTACAACTCCCCGTCTCGTCATCATTTGTAACCATAGAGCATGAATTACCTCTTGAAGTCATCAGTGAGAATTTACGACTGGTCAACAAAAGCACGTGATTCCCAAACGCACCCCCACCCCCATATTTGGCCGCATACATAGCAAAGTACAGTGCATTGCTATAATTCATTAATACATCATAAATCGTGAAGCACAGCGTTATAACGACCAAGATCTACAAATCAAGCTCGCTAAAACAACCTAAATGAGCTCTTACTTTGTAAACTCGTTCTCAGGGCGCTACCCAAATGGCCCTGACTATCAGTTACTAAATTATGGAACTAGCAGCAACGCTATGAACGCCTCGTACAGGGACTCAGGCACCATGCATTCGGGCTCTTACGGCTACAACTACAATGGGATGGACCTAACCGTCAACCGTTCAGCCAGCACTGGCCACTTTGGGGCGGTTGGGGACAATTCCCGGGGCTTCCAATCTCCAGCCCCTGAGACGCGATTCCGGCAGCCGTCAAGCTGCTCGCTCGCATCCCCGGAGCCGCTGCCCTGCACTAACAGCGAGAGCCTAGGACCCAAAGGCTCTTCACCGCCTTCAGACCAAAGCTCTTCTGCTGCGAGTAGTAACCTCACCAACAGTACACATTTTACAGAAATCGACGAGGCCAGTGCTTCATCTGAAACCGAAGAAGGCTCCCACAGAGCGGCTAACCAAGCTCCGCGGACGCTGCAGAAGCAAGAGACCACGGCAACCTCCACCAGCTCGGCGGCTACCGATGGCCAAGCGCCACAAATATTCCCTTGGATGCGGAAACTACATATTAGCCATGGTACTTGCGTATTATATTTACGCTTATTTACTGTTTGCGTGAGTGAGTGGGTGAGTGAGTGTAGTTTAATTTGCCCGTAGAAGTTTTTTTGCTTTTTAACAGTGGGGGCGGAATTAATCTTTACTTGTTTTCGCGAAAGTGTCATAAATCTTTCAAGTGTGGAGCTTCGCAAGCTGTAGCAGAGAAAGGGAAAGAGGTGGAAGAGAGGACAGCAAGTCATAAATGCTTAGAAGTTGTTGTTTCTTTAAAAAGTTCTGTTTTATGGCGCAAGGGAACGTGATTACTTTGGTGGGGAAAACCAACCAATAAAAAAGTTACAAAACTGGTGGGAAACGTCTGTTGGAAATATAAAGATTACGCGTCGTTAGAAGCCGAAGATATTATATATTTTACTAAACGTTGATTTTTGTAAAACATTAAGATCAGTGTTGTTTACGCACATATGTGCACTGTACCATTTGGCGATTGGAGTACTCATTCAGTCATAAATCGTGAGTCCGTCAGAGCATTTGCATGTAAATTTCCAAATTGCAAAACACTTTTGGCGATCTGCTGTTCTAATGCTGTATTGCGCCACACTCGCTAATGTTTTTCTTTCCAATCTTGCCATGCAGATATGACTGGACCAGATGGAAAAAGGGCCCGAACTGCCTATACCCGTTATCAGACGCTAGAGCTGGAAAAAGAGTTCCATTTTAATAGGTATCTCACCCGGAGGAGAAGGATAGAGATAGCCCACGCTCTATGCCTCTCAGAACGTCAAATTAAGATCTGGTTCCAAAACCGGCGGATGAAATGGAAAAAGGACAATAAATTGAAGAGCATGAGTTTGGCTACCGCAGGTAGCGCTTTCCAGCCATAGTGGCAAATAATGCTGTAAGTGCTGCAATGAAATCGCGAGGGGAGTATAGATGAGGAAAATTTCAATAGACTATTACTGAGTACTGTAAAAGCGGCACCTTTCGGCATGTTTTGGGGTATTTAATTCAACTTAAAATTTTACTGTGGTACTGCTAAAATAAAAAAAATATCGTGTCACATGCTGTACGTTGAATAATTTGTTTATTATTTCCGGTGAGAAAATGAACTAAAAAAATAAGAAAAAAAAAAAATGCCGCTCGTTGTTCTTGCTATGAATATTGTTTGTCAAGTGCTATGTATAATGCTTTGAGAGATAGCATGTTAACTAAATGTTATAACTTATTTACTACCTGTAACTTGTATGCCATTGAGTTTACAGCGATGCTTCTGCCCAAATATGAAGTGATGCTCTAGTTAGCTAACTCTAGTAGTGACTGCATTCATTTTAGCAGAAGTAAGGCTTCTGTGTTCCATGGTCATATATGTTTGAAGTCTTTGTCTAGATAAACTCATTAGACTTTTGTCATGTGCTCAAATTCTTCAATTATTTTTTAAAAAAATGGAAATTTGTAAATAGTCCTAGAGTCCTGTATCCGTCCTACGTGTGTATAATATTCAAATTATGTAATTGTATATTCCTGGATCATGTTCATGTTCCTAAAATGATGTACATATTGAACACTTTTATTGTGATCATTTGGCTATTTGTAGTAGGCAGAGTGAATGGCAAATGTGTGTGGGAAAAAAAGCCATGTCGAACTGCCTGTACGAATTTTGCCAATTAGCTTTTTGTATTTGTTTGTAGCTTATCTTGGAGTAAAAAATAAAGTTCTCATATTATTCAGACCCATCATATGGAGAGAAACCATTGCATATGTTTCTCAATTACCATAATCTAAGCTGAGTCTCTAACGTTTTCCTTTTACAATATAATTCATGGGAAGCTTTTTTGAATAGTTTCAATTGTAAAAAAACAAACCAACAAACAAACAAAAAACAAAACAAAACAAAAACTCGTTAATAAGCTCCAAGCTCAGACAAACAGAATGCTTAAATTCCAGTAGAACACAAGACCTATTACAACTTTAAACTGACACTCACCGCATCAAAAAAGCTACCTATTAACATTAAACTTTGAAGTAAAGGAGAAACACAAAGTTAACTTTAAACCAAAGACAAAGTTAAAACCAAATCCTAGCGCTGTCATAGAGATGTTCTTTCATATCACGTGTGTAATGTCACACTTATCTTTCTGACAGTTAAAATATTTTTTATTCGTGATATGCAATCCGCCATTACACAGTAGCCCTGCCTCTCAGTAAACAAGCAGCGAACTTGTAAACTTACCACAGCCAAACCGTTTTGCTACGTCTAAGACGACTTTTGAGAGCCGAGTAGATTGTCCTAAAAGTGACCAGCTGCCTCATATCGCCTGGCCGGCTGCCTTTTGGGATTCAGGTTTTTGCCAATGAGCAAACTATACCAAAAGTGAGTATGACATTTACATGTCAAATGGATGAGCGTTTTATCTTGAAGTTAGATCGTAAAAATCGCACAGGCCACAGACAGATACCCCTTACTGGCTCTCAAAAGTCACGTGGGGTCCATAAAGTTAGTTTTATGGTTTTGGGGAGTTGACAATGTACTATATATTTCACATTCTAGAAAGCAAGTGACGGTTTAACTGCTACGAATGGATTCTAAAGGGTCAGTAGGAAAATAACGTATGCCACTGCTCTGCCCGTGCATGGTCCGTACGCTGTCTCGCCAGTTCTACTCATTTGGAGGCGGATATGAGGCTAGTGGACTGTGGAAACTCCAAGTAAGTCATTTAACCCTAGATTGGTAGATGACTTAAGGAAAGGGAATTACAGATTAGAAAACCGACTGTAATGCTTTCACTCCTTGCAACTGAGGAAAAGTGCGTTTTTGGAACTCATATCAATTCAAAAGTCCAGGAGTAGCCTTTATTGCTTGTAAGAAAAGCATTGTATCGTTGTCCAGATAGAATTTAATCTACTGACTAAGCAAGAAATG
This sequence comes from Tachysurus fulvidraco, assembly GCF_022655615.1. Taxonomy (NCBI): domain Eukaryota; kingdom Metazoa; phylum Chordata; class Actinopteri; order Siluriformes; family Bagridae; genus Tachysurus; species Tachysurus fulvidraco. Next base: position 15,177,993 of record NC_062532.1, on the reverse strand, counting down.
ATACGAATTTTCTAGGTTTCTAAAATAGTCGAACTTTATGGTGTCATGTGGGATCGCCTGTATGTTTTACAATACCGAAATGAAAAATATTCACACTGACATTTAAAACATTACCAAACCATGACCATAACCTTTGTTTATGATTGTATGACGTGCTCATCGTATTCACGTGTTATTAGTTCTAATGCCACTTTTAGTTATCACAGATCACTACACTAGATTATATTGTGAATATAGTAAAAAAAAAATGCTTTTGATTTTCAACAGTTGAAAAAAACAAACAATATGTGTCCTTCTTTATTGTTTCTTTTTTTTTTTATTAATAATAACTTAAATGGCATGGTTTCATATTCTACAGCACTTCCCAAAATAAGCAAAACATAAAGAATATGCATGCTCTCTCTCTCTCTCTCTCTCTCTCTCTCTCTCTCTCTCTCTCTCTCTCTCTCTCTCTCTGTGTGTCAAACACACACACAACGCACACACACAGACAAACACACACACACACACACACACACACACACACACACACACACACACACACACAACCACGCACACACACACACACACACACACACACACACACACACACACACACACACACACACACACACACACACACAACGCACGCACACACACACACACACACACGCACACACACACACACACACACACACACACACACACACACACACACACACACACACACACACACACTCACTCACACACACGCAAACACACACACACACACACACACACACACACACACACACACACACACACACACACACACACACACACACACACACACACACACACACATACACACACACACAAGCAACATTACAATATACCTCCCCCAATTCTACAAGTAAATCTTTGTTTCATCCCCGCCCATGCACTTTTTTTTAAAAAGGAAATGTGTGAATAAAACACTTGCACTCGGAGCGGACCTTTGAGGGAAGAATATAAATTCTATATATGTTACTATGCATACGGATGGTTTAAAGAACTAAGGAACTAAGTTTACTAGTCTCTACAGGAATATTAAAAAACAATCGAACAAGCAAGCAGCAAACAAATAACAATTACTTCTGAAAATGCACAGTGTTTATATTTTCATTATTCTGTTAAGTGTAGACGATAACTATTCACAAGTTCAACTTCAATCTTTCGAATCCCATTATTAAAATACATTTAAGGCAATTTTATTCATCATCAAAGACAATACGTAGATGTGGTTACGTGCTAAAAGTGGACGAGTAATAAAAAAAAGCCTGTGAATCCACAGACGAAATGGAAAATGTTTTCTGTATTGCACTATTGCTTTGTTTAAAATATCAAGAAAATATGCACATTTTTTGATGAAACAAAAAAGTCCAATATAAATTTAAAATATTATTCATCGCCTTTTTTAAAATGTTTGACTATTTTACATATATCAAACAGTGACAGAGCCCAATAAAACTACATTTACTATACTTCATCATGTTTTACCTATACAGGTTTTTAGTATGTTACACGTGTATGACAAAGAATGTCCAATAAGATCATAAAGAGAAATGTCCTTTTATTTAACGATACAGAAGACGATGTACTATGTAAACGTGCTGTCCTTGCTCATTAAAGGTAGCTAATTTAAACATTATTTTAAATATAAATTCATGCATTTTACAATTTTTCTAATACGAAGAGGCAAAAAGCAGGCTTAACTGTTTTTTTTTCGTTTGATACAAGTTTATTGTAATTAAACAATAGCTTTTCAATTTTAGGAAAAACATGTCTTTTAAGGAGAACATATCATATTTATGTTTTGGTTGAGTAAAGAAACAACACAAAAAACATTTTTTCCTTAAAGTACAAATGGAACAGCTTCATCAGTCGGCGTTGTTTGAACGCGGTAATTATGTATTCATTATTCTGAACAAACAAACAAACAAACAAACAAACAAACAAAACACACACACACACACACACACACACACACACACACACACACACACACACACACACACACACACACACACACACACACACACACACACACACACACAGTTTTAAACACTTCTTGAGGTATTTTGTATTATTTGCTGGGACATAGGACCAGAAATATAATTCAATCTTATTCTTGCCTGATCTTGTGTGCTTGTGTTGGTTTTGATGTTGCTGACGGCACCAACCTAAAAAAATGAACATTTAAATTGCAATTTTACATTCCTAATCTGTTTTGGATATGGACAGAGACAATCAAGAAACATTTCTCATTCATAATTCATGAGACGGGGATCATTCAGAGGTCACCAGACAAGAAGTACTGGGAGGACACAAGCGTAAAACAATGCTAGTCCACCACACACAATTACACATGTTTACACTAAAAAAAAGATGAAAAGTTGGCTGGAATGTTTTAATTTATTTTAGTTTTTACTCCTTCTTCAGTGCATCATATTTGTCATAAGGTGATGAAAAAATATTGTGACAAAAATCTTAAAAGAGACCCAGCTGTTTCCTACAGTACATGAACGAAGACTCTGAAAAAATTATGAATTAATTAGTCTTAAAACATGTGATTATATATATCAAAATATTTTAAATACATTTGAAAAAAATATTGCACATCCTTTCCATATCTGTTGTATAGATTCCCGGGAATTTATCTAATGCAACGCTCTAAAGTCGCCAGCAGAGCCCGCTTTAGGCCAACTTCACAATAATGGAAGGCTCCGTCTTCTGCAGTCGACTTAACATCTCGTCCTATATAATTTTTAAACAAAATTCATTTCTATATTTTGTCTCAACTTTGGCGTCTGGGATATTTATTAATAGAAATGAATAATTTCAGTAAAGCGTTCCAGTTTTGTTTTGTTTTTTAAATAGAGGCAAAAAAATTTAATTTAAGTCTTTATGGTTAATGCACCTCTTTGTTGAACAACAGGAAGTACACCAAACAAAATTCATTTATATATACCTGATCCAATTTTCCTAAAAAAATTGTAATTACTCAGAGCAATTGAATCTGAATCCAGTGGTTTTAGAAAGGCGAGAGACCAAGCGGGGTCAAAAAGTTTAGGGGTCAAAAGTTTATGTGGTGTGAGATTCGACTGTGGGTTGCCGACTGCTAGACCAATTGCTAAATGTCAATGGCAAAGTGAGAGAAAGGGAGGAAATGGTGGAAAAGAACTGTGGTTCTGCCAAAGGGGCTAAAGCTTTGTTTCATGTGCAAAAATGGGAAAAATTATAATTAGAGTGCCATAGGTGAGAAGGGACAAAACAAATAAAAAAGCCCAATTTAATGTGAATACTACTACTACTACTACTACTACTACTACTACTACTACTACTAATAATAATAATAATATTGTTGTTCTGCTGAATACGACGACGACAACGACGACGACGACGATGATGATGATGATGTTGATGATGACGAGAAATAAAATTATTTGAGTATGCCCCTAATATATAGAACTATCTGCGTTACACAGTTGTAGAGGTCCACTTCGTAGACATTTAACAGTCGTCATTTGCACATATTTAAAGAATTATAAGTGAATAGACTTAAACAAGAGGAGAAACATTACAAATATTCTTCATTAATTTGGAATCAAATCAAGACAAAAAATATAATCCCAGCACAGTTACAAATTTTTGAAAGCATCACACGAAACGCGTCTGAAACACGACACCTTTGAATCAACCGAATATTTAAATCATTATAGTAGTTTAGCTAAATTATAAAATACAATAGAGTATTAGAGAGTGCTGTGTTTATGTATAGTAAACAACGGAGCTATTTTCATGTAGTGACGGATAAAATATAATCTGCTCAAAGGAAATGCCTAATTTTTTAAATACATAATGCCGTTATTCATATAAATCTTCGGACAAACTAAGCTAGCTAAGGATAACAGTTGTAATCGGTTTAGTATTTTGAAAAATACAGTGCATAAATGGTGAATAATTTTATTAGAATAGGCGTCTCATTTAGAGTTCACGCAGAGTTCATCGAATTAATTTCCATTCCACCGTAGCATTTGCCGTTGCCTGGCAGAGATGTAACGCGCATTGTGATTTTTCTTAGTTTATGCCTTCTTTTAAAACGATTTACGATCTTTTTTGGCATTCTCAGAGCTTTTGATTTATCTGGGCTGAAATGTTTAATGTTTATAAGGTTAGCCGACCCACTATTTTAAAATATCCTATTTCTAATTACTATATATGGTTTACTTATGTGTTGTGACGATGAGTAAAATATCTTATTTCGTTACTGCCTAAGGCTTTAGGATGTACCATGTTCTTAATATGTGTTTTAATGCACAATCCAGACTGCTTCGTTTTCAGTCTGGGACTTTCTTTGGTTTTTAGAAAATGTAAATAAAATGGTTCTGCGGTCGAGCTAATTTGTAAATTTCAAAAGGCGTTCAGAATGAGACCCCCAACACCCACACAAGTCATTTTTCTTCAAAGTTCTGACCTGAGCACAATTCAGTATGAGCACGCAAACTGTGCATGCATTACTATAGAACTAGCGAGTGGGAGAGACCCAGAGAAGGGGTGAACCGCAGGTCAGCGCGTCTAACAAATATTAAAATGTACTGGGACTTGTGACACGCCTCGCTGTTTAACAAAGACTGCCAAAGTGCGAGATTAATACGAAAACCTGAGAGTCCACAACAAAATGCCTTAAAGCGTCCAATGATATTGTAGTCTAATACTCACGACGGAGCAAGTCGAACATGCATTTTATTTTTAGCACTTCTGGGAGGCAGCAGGCTGCATTGTGCGGGGAAACCCCCCTCTTCTCGCCAAGAAATGTTAAAGAGACACCAGGAAACGATATAGTTTTGTGTAAGAAATTAATAGATCGTTTTATATTCCTTTTTTTGTGGTTAACGTATTGTGTTGTTTAGATTTTCTTGATCGGATCGCGGAAATGAGTGGGAGTTGCACGAAGGTATCACGGCGAGGTCACGGGCTAAACCTGTGGCGTTAGAAAAAAAGGAAAGAAGGGCGGGGGTGGCGGTGGGGCTCGCGGTACGGTCGTGACAGAAAGAAAGGCTTCGGAATAGCGACGGGGTCCCGTCCCGTTTGTGTCCGGCATATGAAGAAAGCGTCAGGACTATATTATGGAGAGCGAACTCAGAGAAACGAGAAACGACGCGCAAAGGCAAAAAAGTAAGTAAAGTATTTGGGCAAGCATTTACATATCGCCGTGCTCTCTTCTGCAGGTGTTTTGCCTGAGAGGACCACGTGCTTTAGTCCAGTGTGGCGAGCGTGAACACCCCCCCCCCTTTCATAACGGAGTTATGACTTTGATTTCGAGTTCTGCAAAGTCGCGTGGTTAAGCGTGTGGGTTTATATTGTGAATATTTATACCTTGGCTGAAGTCACTGATCTTGTGTTTCGAACGCCCGTGGGTGTACGCATTAACCCTGTAATGAGGCAGATGGCTCGAGGTCCCAATGCCTTTTAGAGAGAGATGGGGTGAAGGCGAGGTCGGGGACTTCGGGAGGTGAAAGGGTTGAAGTGGACATAAAGGACGAACTTTCTCCTTTTCTTTCTTATATGGGTATTTTAAATATAGTAATATAGTATTTTTTTAAATATGGCCAAAAATTAGTGCTTTCGTACAGTACAAATATGCTCATTATATTCACACAGATCAAATATTAGTAGTTAATAATAGCCCAGCGGTTGGTCTCATCACTTTAAAAGTACAATAAAAATAAACTGAAAACAAAATGATTAGAATCAAATTGGAGGAAAAGAAGAACTGTCCAAGAGAGGTAGGATTTTTTAATTGCCAACCAGAAATATCCCAAAGATGCTGTAGATTAACATACATATATATATATATGAAACATTTTCTTTTACAAACGTACAATTGCAACGAGACAAACTTTCACCATTTGTTTTAATAAATTAACGAATTTTTCGATTTCTAAAGATTTTTACTAAATCTTAAGAAATTTCCCAAATAAAATTAATTTATTTGTCTCTTTTACGACAACGTTGAATCACACAAGCGCGATAATTTAGAACATAGCGTGTAGTGCAACTTTGCTGACAAAGTGTCATAATTGGTGTAATAATTGTAATAAAATATCGCTGTATATAACACAATTATTGCAAAAATAAATAAATAAAAATAAATAAATCTTATTAAGGACGAAATTAGATTAGGTTAAGTTATACATTTGGTAATATGTAGGCGAAATGTATCTAGGCATATGTGTACTTTATATCTAGCAAATTTATAACACTGTCATTTATTCTGCTATGTACTGTACTTCGGCACCGTACCCCCATGCACACACACACACACACACACACACACACACACACACACACACACACACACACACACACACACACACACACACACACACACAAATATATGTGTATATATATATAGATATAGATATATATATAGATATATATATATATATATATATATATATATATATATATATATATATATGTGTATATATATATATATAGAAACACACACATTTTGTACACACATTTTTTGGTTTGTGTCTGTGTATGTGAGTGTGTGTGTTGTTTGGCGTGGAGTGGCGTAATAAATTTAGTATGAATGTTTTGATAAGACAGACATTTACATTTTCATAGCGAAATATATGTTTGCTTGGTTTGAAATTTTCACTGTAGGGATTAACAGGGCTGCTGGCCTACAATTGAAACGCTTTCTTTAAAATTTTCAGTTATGTTACAATTGCTTTTCACAATCATAGTATAGCTTGGTTGTGTTCCTATACGCGCACATACACTGCTAATTTGAAATGATGTCTCTGTATTAATTTTTTAGTATTTATAAATCATCAGAGACTTTAACATCAGAGAGTTTTTTTATTAACTGTATCAGTGGCGTAAAAGACTTGTTTATTTGTTTTACGTTAGCAATGGGAAAAAAAATTGCCAATCCATTTCTTTAGTACATTAATGTTACAATAAAGGCAGACTCTTTCAGGTGTAATACCTTGACATGGAGGATGAGCTGTCAAGGTGAATAACTCCATTCGATATCTGTCAAGAGGACACCTGTCATCTATATATACCCTGTAGATCCGGATTTGTGTGAACAGACACACAGTCACAAATTCGTATCTAGGGGAGTATGTAGTTGATATACAGACCGCAATGCAACATCAACGGAAAATGCAGATAAAATATAGAGCTCAATTTTTTTTATAATAAAAAACATGTATATCTACAAATTAACATTTTAGCTTTTGTTGTACATAGCTTTAAAGAACAAACTGGAAAAACTAACAGTTTTGTAGAGTTAAATACCAGTGATGATCAAGTCAGCGTGTTTCTAGGATCGAGGCAACGGCAATGTACAAGCAATTTTATCGGTTAATGGTCAATTATGCTTGGGGCGTAAATCAAAATGTAGAATACACACGCTCCTTGTATGGGGAGTGACTGCAGATTGTGCTTAAATGCAAAAAACCTTAGTTTTGATTTAGGAGGCTTTGTAACCTGAATTAGTTGATGAATTTTCTATCGATCCTAAACAAGCCCAGATTTATCTCTGACACGCAGATCACGCCACCTCCATTCTATCACCATTATTAGCAAGTGCATTTAAGAGCTTCGTCAGAGGGAGAGGTTTGTCCTTTCACTTGGCATCGCTTTTCATGAGTATTGCGAGGAGTATTCAAGTTCGGAACATCTGAACTAGATTTTTGAGATGAGTATGTACGTTTTCATTAAATTGAGGTACTCAAGACGAAAGAGAGAGGGAGTCGTTTAGTCTCGGCGGTCTGTGCATAAGTCCAGGGTGGCTTTATCGGCATGGCAGCTTACGCTAATGCGTGTTTTGTTAATCTAAAACCAAGGCATTAAAATATGAAACGTATTTATACTGTCCCAAACTGTGCGTCGATATTGAACACAATCTAAACTGCTTTTTCTTGCTTCCTAATCCGGGAATTGGAAGGATGCACGCCATTGGCTACTGCTGTCACGTGGACCCTTAACTTTGTTCACTTGACAGAAAGTAGGAGGGTTTTACGAAACAGGAAAACGAGTAAAGGGATAGATATAAATTTTAGTATATTTTGTGTGCAATTCAAAGAAATTAATGGCCATGAGTTCCTATTTGATCAACTCCAACTATGTGGACCCCAAGTTTCCACCGTGCGAGGAGTACTCCCAAAGCGACTACCTACCCAGTCACTCTCCGGACTACTATAGCACCCAAAGGCAAGAGCCATCGTTCCAGCACGAGTCGATCTACCATCAGCGGTCGGGCTGCGGCGATCCACCCTACTCGTCGTGCCAGGGTCCAGGGCAGCCCGCTGTGGTCATGTCTCCTCGGGGTCACGTACTAAACTCTGCTGCTCTCTCGACCCCTCTCCCAGATCCAAGCCGTCATTGCGACTCGGTAACTCCGAGCCCTCCGCCTGCTTGCGGTCAGACTCCTATTAACCAAAGCACTCCTTCGGCCACTTCTCGAAAGGATCCCGTGGTATACCCCTGGATGAAAAAAGTTCACGTAAATATCGGTAAGTGGAACTAAACTTCTTCTGCTTGTGCGTCGCCGTGCGCAAACATTTCACACACTTTAGAACTCTTAATGTCAGGTGTTAAATCTATTGGTCTCTATGTGAAGTAGCCCTTGGTCGAGATTTACGATCGGCTGTTTGCAGGGCAATATAATTACACCCCCCATAAATTTTTATTGCACTTCTTCTCAAAGTACCTTTAAAGTCTGTGCGACCTGCTCGTTCTAATTTCATCACGGGAAGGTTTTATGACTCCTCTAGTAACCCATAAGTTACGGTTTATGTTTTGGTAATTTGATTTTAAGTGGCTTGATGTAAAACAGCATATTTTTTTTCTGTCACCTCAATATTGTTCGTGAAAAACTTCATGACAGAAAAGATAGTGACATTTATTAAGACACCAATGGCAAAATAAACAAACCGGTTAGGCCTGTACTATTATTCTACAGTAATTTAGTTTTTCCAAACCTTTAATGAAGTGAACTATAAAAAGGGAAAATAACCCCTCAGTGTACTTCCAAATATGTTAAGACACGAATGCAGTGTTGTCGTTAAAACAAACTGTTGACGTGGATTTTCATACGGTTTTCTACATGGAAAATTTATATTTAATATGTTGTGGCTACAGCTTACTTCTTTATATTTTTTCTGTGCAAACATTGTTATTGTTTTTGCCTTTTATATTTGTAAATATCATAAATCTCAGAGAGAATTACGCATTCAGTTTGCAAAAGTGTCCAGGGCAAACGTTTTATACTTATGTATGTTATGCATGTAAATTAGGTGCGTGTCTTAAGTAATATATTGTGTGACTTCTCTTAATGTGTCGCTCTGTTTTCCTGCAGTGAGCCCGAACTATTCGGGGGGAGAACCCAAGCGCTCACGCACAGCTTACACGCGACAGCAAGTTCTTGAGCTGGAGAAAGAGTTCCACTACAACCGCTATCTTACACGAAGGCGCAGGGTGGAAATTGCCCACACCCTTTGCCTCTCCGAACGACAGATTAAGATCTGGTTTCAAAATCGGCGTATGAAGTGGAAGAAAGACCATAAGCTGCCCAACACGAAGATCCGCTCCAGCAGTTCGGGCAACTCGACTTTAAATGGTGGCCCCTTATGCAGTAATCAGAACCGTGCTAGCGGACCTCCACAGACTCTATAGTTTGCTTTTGATCATTTGTAATACGCACATTTGAAGACCTGAATTTTATCAGTGAGGCTCTAGAAATGCTCAACCTCATCGCTTATAAACGACATGGATATTATACGAGGTGGGGTAATGATAGGGTGCACAGTGAAAAATATTTTAAACACAAATGGTGTGAAGAAACGAACTCAAACACTTCCACATTTGTGCTGACTCCCAGTTCAGTTCAATCCTGTGCCCTTGGTTCCTGGTCTCTCGACCCTTCTATAACAACAGAAGGCAGCAGACAGTTTTCAGATTTGGTGAAGATGGATCCCTGCTTCATCTTTAATCATGCCAAACTCAGTCCCATTTGTCATGTTTACTCTGTGGCACAAAGGATGAACCGTAGGCCTGCCCATTACCTCGACGTCTAGAATTGTGCCTAATAAATGAGTCTCCTTGTTTTGTCAAGAGCCATTTTCTAAACCCCCTTTCTTTGCTGGCTTGTAGCCTACAAAAGTAACCGAACATTGCTCTCTTAATATGAAGCTCCGGTTTATCTCTGACGTTACTCTCACATTTAATATTTTGTTTTGCCAGTGTGGCTGATTAAGATTGTGTGAGGTCTAAATGTCCTTATTTGGATATACGATAACCTTTCTGGTCACATCTCTGTGTTTAAATATTTAGCGCATTTCAAATTGAGAACAGGGAAAGGTGTGTAGGAAAATATCTGATTTAGATTTTATTCATATTCAGATGAAAATTATAACAGTTGAATCAAACCGGGCATATAGATAACCAAAACAATACAATGCAAAACTATTTAAAATGAGCACTGCTAAAAATATTTGAATTACCTCATTTGATATTTTTAACGTTTTTTGTTGTCTAGTTTTATGAAGTGATAAATTTGAAGTCATTTGATCAGAATGCTATTTTCTGCAAAAAAAAATAGCATTTATTTGAACGTTGCAATGTAATTTAAATATTCGTGTCGCCAGGGCTGTGTAGAGAAATGCGTATATTGCATAGATGAATGAAAATACTCTATTTTCGTTTTTCCTATTACCTCGTCTTTAAGTTTCTGTTTTTATTCTACGTCAAATAAACATAAGCACGTATGTCATTTTTCTTTCTTTCTTTCTTTCTTTCTTTCTTTCTTTCTTTCTTTCTTTCTTTCTTTCTTTCAAATGTGTCGATATTTTATCGTGTATGAAAATATTTTTGACATTCCAAAGATCAGTCTTCCTGTTGATGATGTATTTTCCTTTCACAATTCTGTCTCCTCCTTCTTCTTAGGCCTTTCACTGTACACATTTGTTATTTGTAAATAGCTATAGGAATTTAATAAATAAAAGATAATAATCACTGTATTTCTTCTCGTGTCCTGTACTCTTGTGGAGTTTGTGCTAGATGGAATCGGTGATTGCCATTAATCGTAATATAAACTGATAATTCAAAAACATTTTTCATTGAATGTGGGTCAATTACATCCAGTCTCTGTGAAACAATTGGTAGTTTTCTGTCCTAGAAATTACTGTCTAATTTGTATCGTCTTTTTCCGAGTAATCCTAGTACATTAGGAATTGTTATCTAGTTCTAAATCACAAAACACTCCCCTTCAGTTTTCTCTTTAATGTAAAGTTGCACACCCAACTGCTCCTTGAAGCTAAACAGGACCACTGAAAAGTGTTACTCCGTTCGTGCGTTTTTAAGGATTTAATGAGCATAATTTTTGCACAGAGGTGTTGGGTGTTTTGCCACAACAAGCTGTGTTTTTATTGCAAAGGAGCGGGCCAGTGCCATAGCTCAAACGCTGACAACCAAATAGATAATCAAGAAGACAAATGGCTTCTTTAGGATGGCACAGCCTTAGTATTAATTTTCATTTTCTATTCTTATAGGAGGTATCGAAAATATAGAGCCGGAGAAAATAGCATTCCGTTTGCCGGTGTTGAACAAAGTGTGGTCTTAAATTGGCCTGCTAGCATTCCGTGCCATCCAGAAAATTTTCTATTACTTCCATGTTGACAGCATGTCTTTTCGCCACATATCCAGCTTTAGCCATTTCTCTGTTTTTTTCACCATTTATTTGCAAAATGCTGTCTTTGAATGACTAAAGCCATACACCACAGTCTTCTCCAATGTTCGTCCAATGAAAAGCCCAACGTATATTCAACATGCACAGTATGTGCAGGTTATTTACGTATCAACATAATGTTATTAATATTATTTTGGACTTTGGCTAAAATACCACTGTATATTAAACTAGAATTAATATAGAGTCTAAACTCATATAAAAAATAACGTCACCTAAAGTGAGCAACATATGCAAAGTGTACATTACAATTTAAGATTCATATCTAAATATAATGATAAAATTCATCACAAACTGAATAGTGTGTGAATACCTTTAACATTCTTCCCCATAGAAAATCCTGCTTAGAAATAAATATATTCGTGTGTGGTATCTAATATAATGTCACCTTGGAATTCTATTCTCGTGCGAGAGTCTGCCATATTTTAGAGAAAGGGCCTCGGCTACGGAGTTCTGAATAGGGTGAGCAGATTTCTTTTAAGGGTTTCAAAAGTTCATCGCCATTATTTGTAGACAGATGCTAGAAGAAAAATGTGAGAATTATGCAAAAAAACCATTAATCACAGCTTCTCTTTAAACAAGTCCTCTCTCTATTGTTATTCAGCAGCACAACTGCACAGACCTTCTGCTAGGAGGGCAGTAAGATGTTGGAGGACACTTGAAGACACCCCCTCCTTTCTCCACAACCTATTTACCAAGTCATGCCACAAGAAAACTTTTTTGGCCAAAAAATGTCCCATGAACAGGATTCTTGAAGAAGTGATTGCACAAGTGGAAATCTTCACCGGACAAGAGATGTCAGTAATTAAGGTAAAGAGCTTTGTTTTGTTTGTAAGTTTTATTGCCTTATATGTCACTGTCCTCACAGTCGGATATCACCGACACAAATGTTGTAGTGTCGTTCCTGGTGACTTTGATTAAAAAAAAAAAAAAAAAGTCACTTGTGGCAAGCGTACGTTGTAACTTTGTGGTTACGTTGTGTTTTAATGTTTTATATGTTGGTGGTCAAATGTTTTTGTCATGACACCTCTGTAAAGAGAAAACAAACTGTCTTAATAGCACATAATGTCTAAAAGTGTAAAAAGAAGAGATTTAGTGAAAGAAAGAAGAGAGAGGAGGTGGAAGTTGTGGGTGGAGGAAGAGTGTGGGTTGATATTCAAGAACTTAAATATGCATGTGAGGTAAACAACTGGCATATATTGGTCATTTCGATTTGCTTCCATACTGCTTTCTTTGTTTCCAAATAAGTTGGTAATTTGTTGGTTATTCATTGCTTGTTGGCATAAGGTCTTGTTTATGGCTGTTTATTTCTTTTGCAAGTCATATTGCTTTTTTGCACTACGTTGCAGTTCTGTTCTTTCAAAGCGCTTGGGTGGCACACAGGTGCAAAAACGGCCGGCTTCTAGAATGGATTGTTCAATGCTCTATTGGCCAGAAAAGAATTAAAAGGACGGAGGAGAATGTTTCGAAAGCAGAAACAATTTGCCTAAAACAAACGGCATGTAGCAAATTGCTTCAATGCTTTTGCTTGTCGTTGTGTGCTTAGATGAGCACGACTGCATCTAATAACACACTCACCGTCATTTAACCCCTGCGAATCAATCGCTACCGTATCTTGAAAAAGGTCGGCAGTTCTGGCTCAGGGCGTTTACACCCCCTGTGGACCTACGCGGACTGAAGTGTGGTCAAATGAAACAAATTGTAAAAATATAGGAATTCGTATCGGTATGAGGTAAAAAAAAAATCAATTCTTGGGCACAATGGCTGCTATAGGTTCAAACAGGGGACACTGTTTTTCTGACCGATTAGGTCTGTTGCGAAGACACAGACTGACCCTTTGAAACCCTTGACCCGGCACAGGCTGGACTACGCTCTGAGTTCCATGGCCAGCAAAGGCCCGAGGCGAGTTTGTCATAACAGCGCGGTCGGGGCACTGTAACCTGAGGGCAATATGCTATCTCTTTCCTCAGACAGTCGTGTAAACCAACGGGGCCCTTAAAACAACAGAAGTCGCGGCCTTTCCAAGACCTTTTCTTCTACGTGCCTTTCGTGTTTCGGGTTTAAAAACCCTTAGACTACGTTCACCATCTATAATGCTTTTCTGCACACTCCTCTCAACATCTCCCAACTGCTTCCCCAGGTCGTGAGTGGAAATGTGCATTTCTGTATTTTTGTTTATTTATGTTGTTGTGTGAGCGACATCAATCTTGCCTGCAAAATAATACGGCTCTTCGTGTTCTATCACTATACCCCCTCACCTTGGTTCTTCTGATATTGGTCGATACTCCCATGCATAAAACCCTCCAAGATTTGTTGGAAAATTCAGCCACTTGGCCCTGTAACATTGTTGTGGTGGTGTGGTGCCTGCTTTAACTCACGCCACTAATTGCGAAACAAATAGCCTTCGCGCATTGCTGAATTATTATTCTAAAAAGCCGCAGAGCGGAGGTCAGCACTGTGTAGTCATAGAGATATATAGCCCGCTCGCGCCAGCTTTGTGTCCTATACAGACTCTCTCTCTCTCTCTCTCTCTCTCTCTCTCTCTCTCTCTCTCTCTCTCTCTCTCTCTCTCTCTCTCTCTCTCTCTCTCTCTCTCTCTATTTCATGTGTGTGTGTGTGTGTGTGTGTGTGTGTGTGTGTGTGTGTGTGTGTGTGTTTGTGTGTGTGTGTGCGTGCGTGCGTTTGAACACATAATGAAAGGCAAGTAGCCATTGTTAACAATTAAAGCAAAAGGAGTATCCTTTTACCTGCTTTTGTAATCCCAGATAGCAGCAATATTACTGTAACATTCATCCTCTATAAACATAGCTTACAAAACTATTTCAAAAATTTGTTTTTTTGATAGGTACAGCTCAATTGTCAATTACTTTCCTTTAACCTCCTATCTTCCCAACTGGGTGCTCTTCTTTCGATATTAATATTTAACTAACTCAGTGGTTGCTGTGATAGAGATACCATTATGGCCACAGACAACCAAGAGTAATGAGTGTGCTCACTGAAGAGGAATATTCTGGGTTTCGAGGAACCTTTACATTTAATCCAAAGTCTCTGAAAACATAGATATTAATATATCTAATAGTTATAAAATTATGATAAGATTGTGTAGTCTACTAACCAAACCTGAGTGCAAATTTTCATACTAAAGCTCTCTAATATCTAATGCGTTAAATAATAATAATAATAATAATAATAATAATAATAATAATAATAATAATGATGATAATAATAATAATAATAATTATTATTATTGTTGTTATTATTATTATTATTGTTATTATTATTATTGTTGTTATTATTATTATTATTATATACAAAATGATTTTAAATCGAATAATTACACTGGAGCATTGTATTATGTTTATAATGGAGTGGTTCGTTACTTTTTTTTTTACCTTGCATAAAATAAACATTTTAACCCGTTTAACTGAAATAAATGTTGAAACTACGATTGCTGCGCACAGAAAGGCGTTTCACTGAGGTTGTCAGATTTACGGTACACAATAAAAGAAGGGTTGCTCTGCGCTGTAAATCAGTGTGTTCTATATAAAATTAACCTTTATTGGCATATTACCCAATTAAAAAAAATATATATATGTATATATATACGTATATATATATACGTATATATACGTATATATATATATATATATATATATATATATATATATATATATATATATATATATATATATATATATATATATCTTCTTCTTCTTCTTCTTCTTCTTCTTCTAGGGGGTGGTGTTTTGTTTTTTTGTTTTTGTTTGTTTGCTTGTTTGTTTGTTTGTTTGTTTGTTTGTTTAATATGGGTTATTGGCATGTACCTAGTCGTAAATTAAAGCGATTTTTATAATTTCTGCTTCTGTTTGGATAGTCAAGTCAGTTGGGTTTTAATTAACTCAAGATATGTTTCCTCATTCGTGTTATACGGCAGAATAATCGGCAGAAAAATATATTTCGTTTCCATTTTTAAGACTGTGTTGATTTTTAAATTTTCTAAGCCACATATAAAGAACCAGTGTTCTAAAAACCCACCAAAGAACCCCAAAATCGTACACTTTTCGATGCCAGTGTATTATTATGTTAGTTATTTGGATTAATTGAGACAGGATTTCTGCCTTTGGTGTACAATATTTAATAAACAGTCGTGTTTACAAACATTTTTTTGCATTCGCACATCTTAAGCTGTTTGCTAAAATATTTTAACAAACGCTCAAACCGGTTTTGCACCACAGTTTTAGTTACACAGGACACATTCGTGTTTGATTTGCATTTATTATCAAATTGTATTAGCTAATTGACTGTGAGACTGTGAGCTAACTTTTCCCTCAAACATGCCGGTGTTCCGCACTTTGCATTTCTTTTATCCATGCTCCGAGCTGTTTTGACTGCTGTTGTTGTGAAAGGAAAAGTGTAAGTGGTATGATGGTAGATTTTTCGATGCACATTGTTTGACCTTCAAGAGTCTTCGAATGACTAAGCCTCATGTCTATTGTTTCGGTATAGCTCTAAAGAGAATCACTGCTATTGTTTCCTAGCTCTGGAAGATGCGCCTCTTTGATGCATGTTACCTGACTTTAATTCGCATAAATGTTATAGCCAGACTTTAAGATAAATTTGGATACTAAATATTTCCTTGCAAATTACAAATTAACCCAGCGACACATGGTTTTGTATTCTAAACTGGTTTCTATTTCGATTATCACATAATACTTGATTGCTGCCTTAAATTTTCTGGCATGGTCGTAGTGAAGAAAACTGTCAATGTGATATCAGTTGTAATTCCAGCAGTCATTTGTCAGAGGGCTTGTTATCATAAATACTTTTTTCGGGAGACAAATCTAAGTTTCCATATATCATTTTATCATTTTAATGTAGGTGCAGAATATATTTTCCCTATAGACATATTTTGTCAAAAAAAGGAGGACTTGTATTTTTGCAAGTATAAAGACAACCAAAATGCACACATTATAATGACAAATCGTAAGACAATATAAAAAAATAAAACCCTAAAAGTAAGAACAATCTACAAATGCATCGTGATATACGTACGATTCGAAGACGAAAGACGATTACAATTACAGGATCTGATATTTTAGTATATCACATTTACTTACCGTCTAATCTTTAAAACATAAGAAATTTTACATACGAACATAAGATATTTTTTATTATAGAAACAAAAGCAACTTAGAGTATAGCTGTGGAGTGTTGGGTCATAGTGGTCCCGCAAGCGTGCAAGCCGAGGTACCCCATCCCCCCTCCTGGTCACGTGATTCATTAAATAATTAATGCAGTGGTTGCAGAATAGATATGTATTCCTCAGGAATATCGCAGACATGGTCTCCTAGTGTCTGACGTGAAATTCAACTGCCCTTTTAAAAACAAGCCCTATAGCAGAGCGAAAAAAAACCAAGGCAGAGACCCTCACGGAGGCTGCAATAAAACAAATTTGGACGGAGATCATCTCACCGTCTGGAGCTTGTGAGTATAGCATAAATCGGAGAACCTCGCGAATACCACCGCCGCCATTCTTCCAGAATTGCCCATCTCCCTGCATTTATTTGACTTTTGGTATTGTGGTAAATATAATCCAGAAATACTCATCCTGTTCATTACTTCATCCTGCATGTCTCAAAGCCCATTCCATCGGTCGAATTTTACTGACAGCAAGATCACTGTACACAATAAATTTCAAAGTAGTCTGTTTTGTATATATTTTTTATTTGTGTCTTCTTGTTCTTCTTAGGCTTACTGTTAGTATAACCCTTTCTCTACATCTGCATGTCTCTCTCTCTCTCTCTCTCTCTCTCTCTCTCTCTCTCTCTCTCTCTCTCTCTCTCTCTCTCTCTCTCTCTCTCTCTCCCATATTTTCAGCCAGCTACTTTGCTTGATTTATAGTGAGGTGTGTGTCAGCGGCAGCGGGGCTGCCATTGTGTATTTGTGAGAGAGTTGCGTTGTTTATGGCCGTCTTCGCAATAAATCATCTATCTTGGTATATGATGGGCGAGCGGTGATACGAGGAAGTGAAAACAAAATTCAAGGATTCTCGTTTAGCTCTCTAGCTTTTTTGTTTGCAAACGGCACTCTAGCCTTGTCCGTATCTATCTGAATGCTAAGGTGATTATTGTGGGCGAAATACGGCAATGGATCAGGGTTAATATGAAAGTTAAGTAGCTCTAGGTCTTGAGTTATTGCATATGAGCTTACCAATTAAGGGAAGATGTGTTTAAATTTGGCAGTGTGGGATCCACCTCGTAGATATTCAAAACTCATAAAAGCCCTCGCGACCGACTGCAAATTTATAGCCAGGGGTCTTTACTTGGTCTTCAGTCGGCTATCACAAGACCATTAAAAACTGAACTTGGATAGAAACGTAGTGCAGGTGACCTGTAACGGATTGAGGGGGAAAACAACAAGCAGGACACAGAACTTGATGAGCTTAAGATCACCCATATATATAAAATACGGACGCTTATCCACAGTGAGTCTATCCAAAAAAAGACATTAGGACGTGCTTTAGAAACCATTGTGTGAGTAAGCAGAAGATAAAGGCATAGTGTGTTCCACAATGGTTATCATGCTGAAAGAAATAGATCAGTAGCTAGCCTATACAAATAAGTACGTTTGTTTGCTCTACCCATAACATCTCTTATGGCGTATTCGTTTAAGTTAAAAACGGTAATATTTGTACGGTTCACGTTTGAAACTGAAGCGCAGGGTTTGCAACAAAATCAGTCATATTATCTATAAAATCAATGACGTAATAATGACTTTGTTCGCTTGTAAAACATACTGCACATATGATAAAAATATACCGTTGCTAGCCTACCAACGGTCCAACAACAAATTTACTAATAATCCATTTATTCATTTGTCTTCAGCAATTACCCGATACTGATCTGGATGAATCCGGAGATTTTGTGGATAGGACGTATAATTACTTATTATTATTATTATTATTATTATTATTATTATTATTATTATTATTATTATTATTATTATTATTATTATTATTATTGGTAGTAGTAGTAGTAGTAGTAGTAGTAGTATTACTACTACTACTACTACTACTACCATTAATAATAATAATAATAATAATAATAATAATAATAATAATAATAATAATAATAATAATAATAATAATAAAAGCAGCGAAGCATTAATTCATTCATTTCTATTAGTTTTACCTCAAACTGTGCTTCAACCTGTGTTTGTTTCTCCATTTCATGTTGGCCGTAGAAACCTTTTTGTAGAAGTAGAAGTTTTTGTAAAATTAGAAGAGTATGTGACTGATTTAAAATATCAATCAGTGCAGTTGCATGGGGCAAACACTTTCAAATACATAATACCGGAAGCATTTTTTGTTGCCGGGTGGTGTGTCAAAAATAATTTCCAAGCTCATTTTGGAGAACACTTATGGGGGCCCTTTGGACATCTTTCAAGAGCTCGACAAGCACATGCATCGTATCTGATATGTCCTATACCACAGTAGAGTGGTTAAGGATTGAAAATAACGTTTAATAAGTAGCAGCAATATTTTTTAATGATTAAATATTTTTAAATGTGCTATCGTTTTAAAAAACTGTTACTGTAAAAGTATGAAAAGTATTATTATAAGAATCATTGCTGTTGACTTTTTCAAAGGTTTATAAAATCATTAAGTTAACAAGGCCACAGGAATTGTGACTGTTAAAACCTAAACCTAGACGAAAGCATTTGGCTATTCTGTGATTATAAGTGTATATGTATATAAGTATTGGAGATCAGATTTTTACAAATAGTTTACAATTTATCAAACCAAAAGCAGTTTTGTGGGTTGTGATAACTGCGATGTAAAAATAGAGCCATAATACGAAATAATTGTTGTTAATTCTAGTTCTACTCTAGTTATTCTAGTCCTATATAGCCAGCTAGGTGTCTAAAATAAAAGAACAACAATACCCAAATATATTACTGAATAGACGCCAAAGATAATTCAGTATATATTTACATTTTGAAACATACGTTTTCCACATATCTCTTTAAAATTAATGTAAAGAAAAATATTTACAAACACACATACACAGATGTATACTTTGCAAATAAAATAGACAAGTCCAGTGAAACAAATAAGATTTTATTTTAATTCTGTTTATATATCAGGCATTTATTTAGCATAGTGGTAATGGTCATTGGCTCACTTATATAGGAGCTTTTGTTGCTTGGAAGGAGCGTATATATTTTGTTAACAGAATGTTAAACCAATACTATAAAAACTTTTCAAGTTGAATTCATTTGAGCTTTTTCAGAATTAATCAATATAAAAAATCCCTCGGCAATTCATGTAGGTCTGCGCAGAATAGCAATTAAAATGCAAAGCAAATGACATGAAGTAAAGAAATAAAGAACAGATATCCAAAAAAATCTGTGAAGGGTTTTCGGTAAGTGTTCCAGATTGAGGTCAGACAGCTAAGAAAACACTAAACACTAGAAATGAACAGATTTTATGTGGCGTCAAAATAGCACGCTTGCTATAATCACGCTTTTAAAAAGGATATAGGTGAGCTATCCCCTTTGTCTCCATTCTCACGTACAATTATTCGCGCGTGTGCTTGTGTGTGTGCGTGTGTGTGTGTGTGTGTGTGTGTGTGTGTGTGTGAGAGAGAGAGAGAGAGAGAGAGAGAGAGAGAGAGAGAGAGAGAGAGAGAGAGAGAGAGAGAGAGAGCGACATGCCGATGTAGAGAGAGAGATTTTAAGCGTGGGTGTATTTTCTCTTATCTCTGGCTATAGTACAACCCAGCACACAACGCATTCATGGAACAAGGCCAGGTGCATTTGCTTACCTTCCGACTTTTTAACATATTATTTGGTAAAAATTTGAAAACAAAACAAAACAAAAAAACAATAAAGAAACATACTGTTTGCCAAATATGAACATATTTAAAAAGTCAAATGTTCAATTCCTTAACTTGCAGTTTGAACTCGGTTTCCATCAGAATGTCGGAAAGTATACCAGCTATCAGAAAGAGGCTAATTGTGCTCGCCTTGCTGAAACCCCCAGTTTGCAATGACCATATGTCCCATGTGTTGGCCCAGGAGCCGTAAAGTTCCCTATTGGGCAGAGGATGTCTTCTCCACCCTGTGTGTTCTGTCAGTCCACTGGTTCACTAGTTCACCGTGTCAATCCACGCTGCTACGCGCAGGCAGCGAGAAGCTGAAAGGTAGCTAGATGGTATAGGTGGAATCTTTCGCCTGCTGGTTACTGCTGACTCTGACGAGACACACGCCAAATTGGAGTCCGGATTTTGCAGATAGTAAAAACGGTGCACTAACGACCATTCATCTATAGACGTCTAAGTAGTTTTCGCGTTCTGGCAACGTCTATGACTAAAGACGAGCGATACTAGCGAGTTTCCCTATACTAACTGCCGAGTTTATGTACGCTTTAAAATAATACGTATGACTTTTAGCATACCAAAAGTCTAAGCTTTCGTTCGCGCAGTTCTAATCCCTCAAAAACTGTTGCGGAAAATACATTCCGTGACTTGTTCATCTGTTCCTTGGGAGTCTTGAACAAATATTCCAAAGCCAGGGCCATTTTCGTTGAAGAGACTGAAGGAATGCTGGAAGTCAGGTAAGGTTTACAAGCTCCAACTGACACCACATGCCTGAATTCTTCCTAGTGTCCTGAGCTCCTCTGCCGACAAGTCATTAATTATCCGCTGTGTGTCTCAGGCTGGAGCCATCCCTGGGTGTGCCCAGGCTCGAAAACCTTTTGTTGTATCAAACAGCTGACGAGAGATGCCTTCAAATAGGTAACTGAGCAGGGCTTAAGGTTGCCTTTCCGTGCTCTAAAAGTCTTGTAACTAGCCTTTCTATTAAGTTTCTCTAGGCTTCACACCACCTTATAAAAGTTTCGAAGAAGAGGCATGCTTTAGTGATTTATGATTCGAAGAAAAAATTGCTTACTCAAGCAGCTCCCAGTTTAGGTTGAAGTCTCCCACCCCTTATTCATGGTAAAGGGATCCCAAAATGCACAACTTATTATAACGATATATTCTCTTTTTGAATTAGGATTACGTGTGAAATTACTGAAGCCCCTAAAACTTAAGTAAACTGGCGCTAATAATTTAAATGTGGCCTCTAGGTGGATGCCTGTATTAAAACTTAAGGTCTCCTTTTAGTTATCCCACAATTCGGTATGTGAAAGTAGGCTTTATGAACAAACAAAACTCTATGCTTTTTGGAGTTTCTTTACGTTAGGTGTTTATTAATAGGATTTTAAGGCTGTGTTCATGCTTTTACAGTTGTCCATAATGTCGTGCCATTATTTCTAAAAAAAAAAAAAAAATAAATTTCCGGACACATGTTGCTCCTTCGTATAGCTAAATTTAATTAATTGTATTCACGCAATTTTAGATTAGTTAGTAATTTATATTAGTACTAATCATGTTAATTGGGTCAAAACACCGAATTTCTTACAATTCAAAGTCGTATACCTCGTATACACACATTCATCTTAAATTTTGATTGATTTTCTAATCTTTATGTCTGTTAATAAAGGGGAACATGCTAGACATTTTGAGATATCCAATGCCCACGCATTGTTGTGTTAATCACAGTAGTTAGCGAGATCCTACGGTTTAGGCTGGGTAAATAACGTGTTCAGCACTAACCACAAAAATGTATGTACATATGATTTAATTGATTTTTTCATAAATCACTGACAGAGCATCAGAATCAGAGTAAATGTTAGGCCATCTAGAGTGAAATATCTGTCATGTTCTTTACTGTCATATATTTATACTTGGCATTGGCAACACACAATAAACGCACAAACTTTTATTTCAAAACCTATGATTTGCATTTTTATTCAAATACATAACGATAATACAGTATGTATATAGATAAATTTTAAAAAAATATAGTATATTCCAAGATTATATTGTAGAAAGGCGAGTTGTCAATACGACAACTAGCACATGAAGTCGAGGCCTCCCCTCGTTTGTCATATTTCGTGGAACTGGCACTTTTCAAGCCCAGAGGCCATGAGACTCCGTTGACCCAGATTCCTCCAATCGTCCTCTTTGTGCTTTTCTATTGAGACCAAGTTAAATATTACCCATGCTAAGCCAAGTGGGTCTTTAAAAATTAACTTCATCCACAAAAGCCATGGATTTTAGTGGTAGTGCAAACTAAGTAAATTACTCGAAAACGAGGTTATCATAGGCCATCTCTATACTAATTATATTCGTAAGATAAACATATAACATATATACATGGAACATAAAAAATTCTTTTATGTAATTCGAGAAAGTGAGTTTTCTTTTGCAATAAAGTATGCTATATAGACTAACACAGGTATTTTAATCCCCGTTTCAGATGTAACGAATACTCATGGTTATATCTTACGTTTCTTGAAGTTCCAGGGGGTATCGAACTGAGCCTTTTGAGGAGGTCAGTGCTCGAATGAGAGTTAATTATAATTCGAGCATGTATACTATATAGAGGCTATATACGTGGGTGTCAGAAACCAAGCCCACTGCTCATTCACTCTCCCAGCACTTGCCGAAACCTCCATTAAGGTTTAAGATTGGACGCTTACAAGTTTGGACTGTTGAAAGCTACATGCCATTCGTCAGAATCCAAAAGAAAATAAGATATATAACTAGCATTTTCCTCTTAAACCAAAGTTGTCACATTTGGTTAAACGAATTAGGCAAATGAACTCTAGAGTGTATAGCTTATATATATTTTTTCAGCTTTGCTCTATATTTAAGTGCGTTGTAGGCAAGACTGGGTAAGTTAAAATGATATCATATCAATGAGAAAGAGAGAGAGAGAGAGAGAGAGAGAGAGAGAGAGAGAGAGAGAGAGAGAGAGAGAGAGAGAGAGAGAGAGAGAGATTGCCAATAAAGTTGGACGTGGAAATGTTTACTATGTTAGCTGCTCTGAGAGTGTGCTATGTCTGTAATATGGGATTTGAGCAAAGCATTGGTTTTATTGAAAAATCTGTGTCTGGTAAAGAGACCTCAGCTCCCAAAAGCCCGGGCATCCACTTAATATGCATTTTGATAAATTATGCAGGAGTCCTTTGTTGCAAAGCCTGCAGGAATGAACCGAGGCAAGCCCAGCAGTTGTTACCGTCCGTTTTTTCGATACATTTCACAATAATCGAAACCTTCTGGAGGCTTTCACTCTGTAGATTTAAGTGTGGTTCTGTTTTGAGTAAAATATCGTTGATGTCTTGCTTCTTTCCTGGCCAATTCCCCCTCTAAAAATTGGCTCATCAGCTCTTCTGGCTGGAAGCTGCCTCCTCCCTTTGTTCTGAGCGCAGCAGCGTTCGTGCTTGCGGGGGAAGGATCACCCTTCACTTTCTAGGTAACTTTAGGTTAGTCCAGCAAGACTGCGAGTTGTTGGCGTGTTAGCGGGGACAAAAACCACCCAAAACTGCCCGTTTAGTGTTTGAAAGGGCGCCGGGGATGGACGCGAGCCAACGGCGTGCGTGAGTGCGGGGATGCAATAAATAACTTTATAGCGCTATAGGCCGCAGAGTCGGGGAGGTCGGGGAATCCTCGTTTTGATTTATGTGTTTGGGGTAGCTGTCAGGAGCCGGCGAACGGGAGCGTCCAACGTTTTTATTCCACTTTTAATAAGCGCTACTATGCAGACAAGCAAGGCCATTTCATTCCATTTCTACTTAGGCCCTTGCCTAATGTCTATCCATTTTCGATTCTCTAAGGCTGTCGTTTGGATTAGAAACTGTTTAAAGGGAGGATTTTTGACCAGAATGGTGGGACTCATGTTTTATGGTCGCCGATAAACGCTTGATGTTTAGTAAATATATTTTGTTTAGTTGCATTATTATTATTATTATTATTATTATTATTATTATTATTATTATTATTATTATTATTATTATTGGTACTTATAATAGTAGTAGTATTAATATTTCTATTGCTGCTGCTGTTTTGCTGCTGCTGCTCTTTTTGTAATGATACAGCATATTTGGTTTTGATTTTTTAAGCAAATATGCATATGTAATTTGTAGTAAATGCATTCTCCTTAAATTAATACTGCTTCTTTTGTACATCTAATTCTGTTTCTAGACATTTGTTTCCATGATTATGGGCAAGCTTTGAAACGAAATTAATAACATAAATAATAATGCAGTTATAAATATCAAAAACCGGGTTCTTTGCTGTTGCAAGGATTATTTGTTTAGTCTGCGATCTCCTCAAAATAAACCTACACATAATTTGAACTTAACAGTAGGGTAAACGTGGTCAAATTGATCTCATATTGCTTCAAATTTCTGTGTAAATACGTTTTTTTTTAAACAAATTGCGAACGTTTTGATTGCATCTTTTGTGTTTCTGTGTCTACCTTTAGTACCTGCGAGTTATCTGGAAGCTGTATCCTTGCGTAAAATCTAGACGTAAAAGACGTTATCTCGGTAAGTGATCCATTTTTTAACTGAAACATGTGACCGTAATTCATATCTTTCCGATTACATGCTTGACGAAACACATTCCCTCTTATTCTCGAGCCATTGCATTGATAGTCTATTATGAGAATTATCGATTAGATTTTTATAACACATAACAAATACCGATTTGAAATAATGCTGACTGCGAAGTACACAAGAATTATGATAGGTTTTTTTTTTGTGTTTTTCATCGAAATTTTAAATTACAATAAAGGCAAAAGGTGGTTTGTTATTTGAATATTGTATACGACCTTTACAATATACACTAAAGCTGTCTACGATATTAAATGGAAGCACTCATAATGAAGTTGTTAATAAATCTCCTCAATCTTTATGATCTGTATAGAACGATTAATCAATGTAAATCCTTTGTGTGCATGTCCTTAGTGCTGTTGCAATGACCATATGGTCAAAGACATTTACTTTTCTGGCATGGAATGTTAGTGTATATTGCTTATTGCATTTCACTGATACTTAAAAGGTTTCGAAAAAATCTACCATGAACACTTAAAACTGTAATTATAGAGAGATATATTTTTTAGACTTTGACTATTTAAAAAGCAAATAGTCGTGCAGCAAAAGGTGAATAATCAAGACTTGCCACAGTTACTCCACGCTATAATAACATTCTTGGCCTGGTTTTAATGTGTAAATAAACACACAAAGACAACAATATAAAACACATTTCAGTAATTATTTTTCCGTTACCTAGGGCTTCCAATCACTATGAAATTTACAATACTATAGTCAAGCAGTCAAGCAGGGATACTCTCAGTGTGATATATATATATATATATATATATATATATATATATATATATATATATATATATATATATATATATATATATATATATATATATATCCAAAAATTTATCTTTTAATTTTCAAAGTTTACTGAATTATTTCGTTATCTAAACTTCAATTGTTTCAGATGTGAAAAATATTTAATTATACAAGAAATGCATTTAAAATATAAAGTGGCTTAAGATTTTCGTTAATTTTGGAATATGCATGTTCGGCTTCTTTAGCTAAGACGTTGATTCTAATATTTTTTATGCTATTAGACACTACGATATATATAACAAAACTAGGAAAAACGGTTAGCCTGAAAAATACACATAATCCTCAGGATTACTGCAATGTATTACGTTTCTTATTTAAATAATAGTATTATTAGAAAACAACGTTTTCTTTCGTATCTTCAGCCCACGTATTAGTTAATTACTAATCTTCTGAGTGAATCCCTGTCACACATTTAGTGGTAGTTGCAAAGTTGGGAACAATGCCGTTAACGAAAAGAGTTGCAGACACCTACATTTTTGCCTCCTGCCTTCCTCCCACATCGTTGCCGATGTTCTCTATTGAAGTACCTATTTGCAAATCACCTTTTAACAATTGACTGTTTACAGCTGTCGGCGAGTGGTAGAAGTCATAAATCTTAGCCATGGGGGTGTCCGGAATAATAAAAAAAATAGAGAGAGAGAGAGAGAGAGAGAGAGAGAGAGAGAGAGAGAGAGAGAGAGAGAGAGAGAGAGAGAGAGATTTTAAACTACACTGTTTTCCATTTTTGCCTTTTTTGCGTATTTCTCCCTGTTGATTGACTAAAAGAATGTTCCTTATGGTATAAAAAAGGACTCAAGGAGGACTGGTGCGTTTTTTAACGTGTGCTCCTTATCCGAGTTAAAATTATATGACCATAGCTTTCTCCCGTTTGTGGGAAAAGAAAATCTAGCATCTATATTGATGCTTTGTTTTCACACTCCTCCCTCGCTTACAAGTCTGCCTGTTGTCTGTTTTCTTGTTCTCCGAACCCCTCCCAACCTGTGTTCATATTTTGCGCATAAGTTGCACAAGTTGATTGTGTTGGATAATACAGCGCAGTCAGTATTCAGTTTCTGTCTAAATCTAACATAAGACCAACACTAAAAAAAACTTGTTCTTGTCGTTTATCATTACACCGATGGATTTAGTAAGGGGAACAAATTACTTTTTCTCATGCCTTTTTTATATTACCTAACAACACATGAGCATAGCCTGACACTACAACTAGTGAGAAGTGGGATGAAAAGAGGTGGATTTCCGCTTGTAGGTCCTCCTGTCCTACTCGCCTGCAATTAGCATAATTTTTCAGTGGTGACGCTGTTTGATGGGGATTAACGCTCGCGCCTGGCACATTCAAAGCCACCCCCGTTATTTTCAAACAGCCGTAGAGGCCTGTGATGACAATACAATAACCCACCAAATGGGGAGTAAAGGGCGAAAATAACACTTACAAATGCCAGCACCCGAAAGTCAAAGGGAAAATGTGGCGACGGGGAGTCGAGAGCCCCTTTCGGATTATGATGTTCGGGATTGCACGGTGACTGAGAGGAGAGAGGGTAAAGGAAGCGAAATCTGAGGCCATTGTTATCAGCGAGCAGGGCGTACCAGTCGACAGGGCGGCCAGGAGCAGCGCTGCCTGTCCATTTGCCGTTTTCCTCGCATACCTCAGATCTTTCATGCTTAAACCGTCTTCCCCCTTAAACCAGTCGAAGGGATCAAACCAGGAGCGCCCGCACTGTGGCGCGGGCCAGCCGTGCTCGCCATACCCGCCGTATGACACTCGCTCAGTGGCTGAAATATCTAAACGAGGACGAGCTTTCGGCATTTTTTTCTTTGATTGCAGACCGACCGAATGTGAAAAAACATGGTGCCTGCTCGAACGTCGCTCGTCAGAGGCTAAGGTAAGATGGTTTGAAATAGGCTATCAGTTTGTGAATGGCGGTATGTGTGTCCTAGTGATTTATGACCATACGACTGCAAACGCGGTTCAAGAAGAGTTCACAACGCTATAAGCTTCCAGGCAGCAGTCCTCTTTTTTACCCCTCTAGATCGTTTCATAGCATAACATATTCATATTTCCACTCTTTCCACATTTTGTTCAGTATAACCGAATCACTCCCGATTGCAAAATGACCCATTGCATTTGGTGCAAATGTACGTGTTTGATTTCAATGCATTATGGAAGAAAAATGCTATGTGCGATTAAACGTTGTATAGCTAAGCGACAATGGAAAAGTGTCGCCAATTTCTGAGATTTTCTCAGCGGTCTCGAGTGGCAATATGCTGTTGTTTTATTTGGTATAGAAATCGCTTGTCCCTTTCTGCACTAGTAGATGCTCTGAGTAAATTACATTTAGGCTCTGTATTATACTCTTCCTCGTTTACATACAAAGAAATATTGTTCTGTTATTTTATTATTTCGATTTACTATGTATAGAAATTTCCGTGTCCGATAGCTAAGGGGCGCCCAAGCGATGTTCTCCCCTGTTGTTTTGTTGACGTTTCACGGGTTAGCCCCTTTCTTCCAACCACATCCTCTCTTGACTCCATAATCGTGTTAAGGTTGAATCTAGAGAAAAGTTGGTTATTGTGTTACCGTAACAAGACGGCCAGGACATTACGTGTTCCATTAAATGGAACTACGATATGATTTGATATCTACAGGCCCGGTACTTTCCCCCCTCCCTCTCCCTGTCTCTCTCTTCCCTGAACAATTCCATGGATTCCGTCCGTCCTCATTGAAGATGAATGAGCAACATTTGTGACGTGTTGAGAGTTGATGTCCAAAAGCTGTAGTTCAGTATCTCAGTTATATAAACAGACACATACAAAATTTGCCTCGTTTTATATATAACATTTCAACATTCAAATGTACGTAATTTCACTTTGGTTACTTTAATTCGTTTCACAAACAGACACAACTGCATGTTCTTAGGGTTTTTTGTTTTCAATAAGCCCCATTGTCCTGCTATTTTTTTTTCAATTCAAAGTAGTATTATATTCAATTAAATAGCTTAATAATAGGATACTCTACAAATGATAGAGAACGTCTTCAATACATACTTCCAATATTATTTCAAAGTGCACTAAATGTTAACAATTCGTGTTCTGTATAACGAATAACGATAGCTATCTTCCACAATTAGCTAATATAAAATAAGGATTTATGATTGCTATAAATATTTAGAGCAACTACACACTATAGTTTAGTCTTTTGAAAACGTTACAGAAGTCATGTCATTTATAATAATGTCAGTCAATAATTAACTATAAAACTAAGTGAGTGTTGTTGATGATATTAATGGATTTGTTTACATTTTAAGCAATGTGACGCTGACATTACATGTATTTGTGTTATCATAAAATATGTAAATTACTGGACAACAGAATCAGATTTACCCATATTTTATGATTATTAGCCAGTAACTTTAAATGAAATATCAGAGGCTTGTAACTCGCTTTGTCCTTTCAACCACCCAAAACCAGGAGAGGAGGTCTTTTGACCATTTCCGGGATTAGATTAGTCTATTTTGGTTCAGCCAGGATCATGAATCATATATAGAGGGCTTCCGGGGATGTCTTTCCACGCCACGTTTTAGGACTCCACTCCTTCACAATGCTGGTTTTTCAGGGTTTTAATGTTGACCAAATACATTTGTGTGTAACTCGAGAAAGCCCTCTGGAAATGGCCTCTATGCATGAGACATATTCATTGATTTGTATAGGCCGCTAAACATTTTGTAGAGCCCAGATCTTTTAAGAGAATGTATGCTTTTCTAGAAAGAAGAAAGCACTTTTGTTTTGGTAAACCTTGGCTTACCTTAAAACAAAACAAAACATTAAGTACCATGTCAACTGCATTATTATTATTATTATTATTATTATTATTATTATTATTATTAGTATTAGTATTAGTATTAGTATTAGTATTATATTACATTTGTGATTACTTAAATAAGTAATTAAAAAGAGTAACTAAAACATTTTAATAATAAAGAAAAATAGCAAATTAAATGATCATTTTATGAACTAGTCAAAAACAAAATATATCTGCAGACATTTAGAAATAAATTGTAGAGTAATGATTATGCGAACTTTATTTATGAACACAAAAAATGTATACTTTTTTATTATTGAAAATGTTTTCACACTCATCTATGAAATATGTCACATTAAAATATATTTTATTAGATAAAATTTGTCATTTAACTGTTTGATCAGAAAATTGTTCGAGAAAACGAAAACAAAAAGGATAATTAAAAAAATCTGAACATTTGTTTTCTTATTGATAAGGGTGTGTAAAAGTAAAACACGGGAAAATTGCAGTCCAACGTTGCTCCAAATAGCATCTGCAAGCCGCATTGTGAGAACGCTCTATTCATGTCACGGCGCTTTTCAGCGCGGTAAGATGGATTTACCTTGCGCCCCTCTTATTATGTGCCTCTTATAACCTTTCAGGTCAGCTTCCAAGAGGCCGTTGGAAAAAGACCGTCACGTGACATCGGGTGCCAATGTTCTTCCAGAAGGTCGTCAGGACCCTGGTAGCCGGTAACGTGAATTTTGGAAATGCAGAAAACCACCTACTACGACAACTCGACACTATTCGGAGGTTATTCGTATCAGGGGGCCAATGGCTTCAGTTATGAGGCCCAGCCAGCGGCTTTCCCGAGCTCGGCACACCTCGATGGCGATTACCAGAGGTCTGCCTGCTCACTGCAGTCGCTAGGCACTAGCGCGCCCACACAGTCACAACACGCCAAGACGAAAGAGCTCAATGGCAGCTGTATGCGTCCCAGTCTACCATCTGAACACCACCAACCTCCCCAGGTTTCTCCTCCTCAAAATCCTGTGAACCCAACTGGATCTAGTGCACCCCAGCAGCCGGGTGGTAGCGGCAGTGGTGGGACTGGCGGCGGAGGTACCACCAAATCATCCACCAAGTCATCCACACTAGCCCAGAACCCAACCATCACCAAGCAGATATTCCCCTGGATGAAAGAGTCACGTCAGAACACCAAGCAAAAAAACAGCTCCCCCAGTGCAAGCTCAGCTAATGGTGTGTGTGCCAACCGCTCCTTACAGTTTAATGATTACTCTCTTTCCAACCCCACCTGCTCTTCTCGCCTGGGACAGATGTTGACCAGCATATAGGTGTTATGTTAAAGTAGCATTATCATGGGGGAGGGGTTAAGGACTGAGAAGAGGCAAAAAATAGAAATAATTACGAAACTGTTTTGCTATATTAATGTGAAAATAATTATATAGTCGGAAAATAATAATGTTAATATTAATGTTGAAATATGGATAATCATTAGGGTTTTTTCTCGGGCCCCTTAGTGTACAGATTACAGAAAATGTATTTTGGACCAGTACATTCGTATGTTATTGAAATATCTTTAAGGCAAGCTAGCACCCTTTACGACAATCACCAAATATGATCTAGTTTACCGCACGGTACGACTGGCCGTGGGCTTTTGGTCATAATACAATTTACATATACCCGGTCAGTGTTAGGACACGCATCTATTAATAAATGCCAGTTATGAAGTGTTGACAACCAGTATCAAGGGGTAAATTTTTTCGTGGCCTGTTTTATTAAGGGGAACGATGCATTCAATTGCCGCTTGTAGTAATTATGTTTTATTTCATTCCCAACCCAGCGGAGAGCAGTGGCGGCGAGAAAAGCCCTCCGGGTTCCGCGGCTTCTAAGAGAGCGCGCACAGCCTACACGAGCGCACAGCTTGTGGAACTTGAGAAGGAGTTCCATTTCAATCGGTACCTTTGTCGGCCTCGACGCGTAGAGATGGCAAATCTTCTCAACCTTAGCGAAAGGCAGATCAAGATCTGGTTTCAAAACCGACGCATGAAGTACAAGAAGGATCAAAAGTCGAAAGGCATGGGCTCTTCTTCAGGGGGGCCATCCCCAACCGGAAGTCCACCTCTGCCAATGCAGTCCTCAGCCGGTTTTATGAACTCCATGCACTCAATGGGCAGCTATGACGCGCCGTCGCCGCCATCTTTCAACAAGTCTCATCAAAACGCATATGCCATGACATCATCCTATCAAAATTCAATGAAAGGTTGTCCCTCGCAACAGAAGTATGGCAACACAGGACCAGATTATGACCCACATGGGTTACAAGGTAACAGTGGTAACTATGGGACCCCTAACATGCAGGGTAGCCCCGTGTACGTAGGAGGGAACTATGTGGATGCCATGCCGGCCACTGGGCCCTCTATGTACAGCCTCAATCACCTGCCACACCACCAATCTGCCAGCATGGACTACAACGGTGCAACACAGATGTCGGCTAACCAGCACCACGGACCGTGCGATACACACCCGACATATACAGATCTGTCAGCGCACCATCCTTCTCAGGGTAGAATTCAAGAAGCACCCAAGTTGACGCATCTGTAACAGGTTTGGGGGGAAAACAAAAAACAAAACAATTTACAATGAAGAAGAAAACAAACAAACGAGTAAACGCGAACCCAGGGGACGATGCAATGGGGTTGAAAAAGATGATCCAGTGGTTTCTTGCCGTTTCAATCACAGCAGTTGGTGTTGATGTCCTTCCGTTCACCTGTGAGCACATTCATTTGTTCAGAAGACATCTTACAATCAGTTATGTATGCGTAGATCTGAAAGCCCTACTTTAACAAATTATGAGTAGTGGGTAAGTGTGGATAGTGTATGCGATTTAATAGATTATTTTTCTGTATGACCATGTGTGACTCCCTTTTACACCATCGTTGGCATGTGTGTATTTTGTCAGTCTAATGCCGAGTTCTTCACTGTAAAAAATGCTTGAGGGTGGAGCATAGCAAACTCTTGAAACCGGCGTTAGGAAACCACTGGATTGTTTTTGTTCACTTCCCTTTTATCCACATACCTCTTTGCGTTTAACAGATTCGCTAAACTGTCATTTTTTTCTAATTCAACTTCCTAAAACCATTAGCCTAAAATGCGTGTACGTAATAAATTTACGTATAACAACACTTCATTGTACACTTTTTTTGGACTGATAAGTTAAATGCTGTTTTCGCACTATGCTGCATAGAGCATCCTGCCGTAAACCGACTATAATTGGGCAATACTTACCAAATTGATACAGGGTAAAGATAGACCATTTGAGAATTTAGTCAATACATAGTCGTCCCTATCTTTCTCAAATGGCTGTGCCCCTCCTTCCTTCTCGTCAATTCCTAGCTCTCTCTCTCTCTCTCTCTCTCTCTCTCTCTCTCTCTCTCTCTCTCTCTCTCTCTCTCTCTCTCTCTCTCTCTCTCCCCACTGAGTTTGCTTACATTAGCTTCACTAATGAGAAAGGCAGACATTTTCTCATGTCTTGACTTTACGTGGAAACAGGGTATAAATGAACAAAATGCATGTCCGAGATCCCAAGCAATGGTGTTGACGTTTCGGTTTACGCCTAATGCTTCCTCGGCTGGACATCATTGTTGCACTTAGAGTTTACATTTTGATGGATAAGGAAAAAGTAAATCTTATTTTGAAGCGAAAGACCTTCAATCAGCGTCTTTCGGTATGTGTTCAAACGAACATTCATAAATATATATTTATTTGTTATAGCCAGTTTAAATACTTTCTTTTTTTTTTATTATTTATCCCTCATGTATTTATATCGAGAAAGTGTACTTTTTTAGTATTTACCTGTTATAAGGAAAAGACATTGTGTTCTTGTCATTGTAACTAATTTTGGTTATTGTATTTTTAGAGACACCTAGGTTTACGTTACCCTTGTACAAAAACGACTTGACATGTACAGGGTGCGAGGCAAGGGAATCAAACCGTTCCAGCATAGTCGAAAATTAGACAGTATAGCGAAACTTTTTTTTCCCTTTTTTTAAGAAGAAACCTTCATTTGTTCTTTGTAGTTACATTGATTTTCTTGTTAAGAGTTGGCTGTTGAACAATTCTTTAATAAAATATTATGTTAATCATTTTCATTCTAGTCCTGCACTTCTTTAGTATAGTGATTTGTGCCCCATCCCCTCTGAAACTACTTACAAACACACATACACAGACAGACATGCAGACACACACACACACACACACACACACACACACACACACACACACACACACACACACACACACACACACACACACACACGCACACACACACGCACACACACACGCACACACACACGCACACACACACACACACACACACACACACACACACACACACGCACGCACTCACACACACACACACACACACACACACACACACACACACACACACACACACACACACACACACACTTTGTGTGTCTCTGTCTAATCGTGGCTTCTAAAAAGCAATCAGCAGGCCGAGTCACGTGAGCAAAGGTCAACCCAGTCCTTAGACTCGGTTTATTTTATGAGTTAAAAAGAAACGTTTCTCTGAGAAGCACAAAATACATAAAAGTCAAGAGCTGAACAAAAGAGGATAAAAAAAAACTGGATTTAATGGTTTTGTTTATTGAACAGAGTCAGAAATAAATTAAGTCAGAATTTACACATGGTGAAACATTGTTTTTACTTGATCAATGTTAAAACAAGAAAAGTTGCTATGCATGACAATAAAGTCAGTCTAAAATGGATCCACTAAAATTAAAATGAGATAAATGTAACAATCGCACCAAACTGTCTAGCCTATAGACTGGTCGAATAAATGTATACCTTGCAATGAAGCATACACACTGCTGTTTAGGTCCCTGTATTAACTTTCAGTGGCTATTGACGGTTTATAAAAGTTAAAAGTTAACTTTAAAAGCTTTAAAAGTTAACGGTTCAACAGTTAAAATCTCTTGATTAAATTTAGTTAGATGAAGACAAAATCATCCAGCTAAATACGACCAAACAATGCAGACAGACAGACAGACAGACAGACAGACAGACAGACAGACAGACAGATAGATAGATAGATAGATAGATAGATAGATAGATAGATAGATAGATAGATAGATAGATAGATAGATAGACGCTGAAATAGCAACCTTTAAAGCCACAGTCCAAATTATCCTTTGGGGGAAAAAAGCACATATGTTATGGTATTCCCAAATTAGATCCATTTTTTGTTTTAAAAAATAAAAGATACATCGATTTAATCTCTAGTAAATTCCATTCTGGTGTTGGACCTCTTGAACTGACCCGCTCTTTTTATTCACTAACCACAGCGTGCTTTGTATACCCCTTTAATACCCAAACACCCACACACATTTTATGTTTTCCTCAGCTTCCTCCCAACAATGATAACAGCGAAAGACATACAACAGCATACACTTCGACGTATTTTCAGACCTCTAGTCATGCAGGCGAGCCCTTTAGCGTCCTTGAGTTTTATTTTATACGTATTTTGAATTCTATACGTAAGCTGTACATAAAAAGATGAATTAAATTGAGCTGAAATCATTTAGACAGAAAATGCTAAACTATAAGCGGGAATAGAGGCATTTTCTTTGTTGTAGCCGTGGAGGGAAGAGGCGAATTCTTGAGGGTGGTTCCTGTCAAGCGCTTTGCCGGCGAAAAGATTGATCACCACTTGGTCTTTACTACAGAATATATCTAGCCCATGTGTTATTCTCTTTTTTATTTTTTGGTTTTAACATTATTATTATTATTATTATTATTATTATTATTATTATTATTATTATTAACAAAATGGTTGAAAGACGCAATGTCCAGTCTGGAAATACTAACGTTTTCTATTACAATTTAAAACGTGTTGTTTTTTAAAGACAAATAATTTACATTTTATAAGCAACCTATTAGTAGCCATGTCGTAATTTTCAATAGTTAGATATTACATATGCAAAGGGGGTTTTCATAAGTACTGTAATCCTGTCATAAAATAAAATCCATGCAATCTTGCAATACCATCAAAATAAATGCATGTGTGTTTTAAATGTATTTTAGCCGAAGCTGAAAACTTACATGCGCAAAGGTTCCCAGTTTTAGAAGTCTCATAGTAGAAGGAAAACTGTAAATTAGTCAGTCAAATAGGCTACCCCAATCTCATTCGCGAAGCTCTGTGTAATGATGTTCAAGCTCAAAATCTCTCCGAAACAGACATATCCCTGTTTGTTTAGAATACACAAGAGAAACAGTATATATACATACACACACACACACACATATATATTGACTACATATAGTTACATTTCTTGTCTGTTACTCTTGTCAAAACTTTTAAGATTAATGACCCATGCTAAAATACGCAGTTAGCCATATTGTGGATGTGCTTTTAACGGGCACTTAAGGCCTCGGGCTTAGATCACCCAAAGCTCTTCATTCATATTGCTATTGTCGAAATGAAGACGTTACTTAACCACCCACACCTAAACACATGTCAAACGTGTGCATTTTTATCATATACAATACTAACGCGGGAATTCCATGATCTTGGATATTTGATCAATATAGAAAATGCTTTCTTTTGCCACCAGGCCCCGTATTTCCATTGGATGAGACTAGTCATGTGACCAGGAATTGGCTGCAAATTCGCCCATAGTCCTCAGTTTAGTAGACCCTGGTCCCCATACGCTAGTAATATCACCAATTATTAAAGCCCGCAAAAACAGTCGTGGTGGGAGCGCAAAATAAAACCGCGCCTTTTGGATGTTATTTTTGCGCATTTTTTATGTCGCTGGCCGCCCATTTTGCTTAGGCAAAGCGATGAATTTTGAATTTGAGAGGGAGATTGGGTTCATCAACAGCCAGCCTTCCCTTGCTGAGTGCCTGACGTCTTTCCCCGCTGTCCTGGAGTCATTTCAAACTTCATCAATCAAGGACTCGACAGTAATTCCACCTCCTTTCGAGCACACTATCCCCAGCCTGAGCCCTTGCACAGGCAACCAGGCGCGACCGAGGAGCCATAAGCGAACCGCCTCTAATGGCCTCCAGCTCCGGACGCAAACCACGCCACTATCGCAGCAGAAGCAGGGCCCGGCTCCAGCCACGGCCGGTGGCCCACTTGCCCACGAGTTCCCATGGATGAAGGAAAAGAAATCGTCGAAGAAATGCCCCAAGCCCGGAGCAGCACCCATAGTACCCAATGCAGCTGCCTCTCCCTCTCCAGCATCCTCTGGTTTCAGCACCGCAGGACTCGAGTCCCCCACAGGTCAGTGCTCTCTCTGCCTTTTTTCTTTTTTCTTTTCTTTTCTTCTTCTTCTTCTTCTTCTTCTTCTTCTTCTTCTTCTTCTTCTTCTATTAAAGTAGGACTGTTTATTGAACCTAAATAGAACGATTGGATAACCATCCTGTTTGATAAACATGAATTATCGAAAGGGGTCGGTTTAAAGATATAAAATTCTACAGACATTTCTATTTCTGAAAATGTTCAAAGCATATTAAATCATTGTTAAGTACATGCGCTAGATTTAACGGCACAGATTAGCATGCTCACTTGCTTGAGACAGATTAATCAAATTTCTGAAAATTATTTTATTATTGCTAATCAATGCTAATATTTAGCTACGGGCAAATCCATACGAAATACATAGTCGTTTGTATGTCTTTATTTAAGCTGCGTTATTGTAACGTATTCTATATTGTTTGTAATATACTGACATTATTATTTGCACCCCTCCCCCATTTCTTGGCGTAAAAAATGGGAAACCTCGTGTTTATAAAGCGGCCTGTAGAAACGCATATGCAAACCCAGTCTTTTAGAAATTTATTCATAACCATGTCTCATGGTTTGTGGTAGCCATTTTGGTTATATGTATTAATATGTAACACGAAACATGGAACTAAGAAATAAGGACATTGCTTGCACAACTTATGGACATTGGCATTTCTACTGGTCATGACCGAATTTCTGTCATTGCTGCCAGCAAAATTTAAACGCAGGCAAGTGCACTTATTTAGAGAATGCTTCTATATTATGAATACTGAATGCTTTCACTTCTCTCTTCTCAGAAGTGCAAGTCGGTTTGGACAATGGCAGCGGTTCTCGGCGTCTGAGGACAGCCTACACCAATACACAGCTACTCGAACTGGAGAAGGAGTTCCACTTCAACAAATATCTTTGTCGCCCCAGAAGGGTCGAAATTGCAGCCCTCTTGGATTTAACCGAGCGCCAGGTCAAAGTGTGGTTCCAAAATCGGCGGATGAAGCACAAGCGACAAACCACGCACCACCGAGAAGGACAAGAAGGTGAGTCAGAAAGGCTCGGTTTCGAGCCACTCGAAGGCTCAGATGCAACATCGCCTTTCCCGAACCCACCACCGGAGCCGTCTGGTCCGACAGCATCCAGTTCTAGTTCGGCTAGCGCATCCGAGAGTGAGCCATGCCTTCCGGCTTCCTGCTACAGCAATACTGCTGACAATAACCAGCCCACGCCCGAGGAAAGCCAGCCTATACAGACCGATTCGGCAGATGGTCCTGACACAGCGGTTCACTCACCCCCGTACTCGACACCCACAGCCGATAACCCCGGTACAATGGCGGAGTCGCGCGAGGAATTGCCAGAGAACGCCTTCACACAACCGCAGGACGCCAACTCACTAGCGGATCTGAATTTCTTTTCCGCCGACTCCTGTCTACAAATTTCGGACGCTTTATCGCCCAGTCTACAGAGTTCGCTGGATAGCCCTGTAGACTTCTCCGAAGAGGATTTTGACTTGTTTACAAGTACTCTTTGTACTATAGATTTACAACATTTACAGTTTTGACAGACTTGAAAACAACAATCGAAATGTATGCCATCACATTAGCCTATTATGAATGCTTTTAACCACACCATTTTCGAAAGAGAAGAGAAAAATATTTTAGGTTATATTCACACACATAACTGCGAGATGGAGGCTAATAAATCATTACAGTATTACGATGTTGCTTAAACGAATCCACACCGGGATTGCTAATGTCCAGTTTCAGGTATTTTCTCTTTTTTATGTTGTTTTTTCTTCATCCTGAATTATGGATAAATATGCGGGGACTTTTTTTCAGTGAAAATCAATCGATGAATTCTCAGGAAAGTCAAACATATTGTTAGCTGAACTGCTTTTAGATTTTTTTTTCCGGAGACGGGCGTTGTGCCTGCTGATGAATTTTAGAACTAGTTTATTTATTGAGATTCTTTAATAGTAAATTACAAATTATTTATTGTACATTATTTTCATAGGTGAAAATAAAACATTTATAAGTGTCATAAGTGTGAATGATTTTCAAGGGTCCATCTTAGACTAGAATCATACATTTTTGCAATGCTCAGATTTTAATCATTTCAGAGATCATAAGGACAATATGACCAATTCTCTTAATGATTTGGATATATATATATATATATATATATATATATATATATATATATATATATATATATATATATATAAAATAACAGCGATAATAATTAATAATAATAATAATAATAATAATAATAATAATAATAGTAGTAGACAGAGTTATATTGTTAACTGATCCAAGGCAGTGTCTATACATTTCGTATATATTTATTGATTGATTTATTATTTATTTATTTATTTTTGCCAGTTTATTCAGATTCGAGACTCTGTAGTTTTGCTGAGAGATGGTGTATTCTGGCTGTATTCTCTAAGCTGAGCTGCTCAAAATGGCGTTGTGAGCACAATGAAGGATATGAACAATAAAGGGGCGGCCATTATTGAATGCTTTCGTTCACGCAGATAGAAAGCGGCTGAACTGGTCAGTCCTCAGTTGTGTGTCAGGACTTTAAGTGAACATTTTAACACAAACGAAGGTCTTGTCAAATCATAATGATTCTTTCTGGCATTATAATCAATACTAGACACCTTATGTAATAGTTGGACTTGTCCCAATTCAACATATCGTTACACAAAGAGTAAGATGGATTGACACAGCAATAATAATAATAATAATAATAATAATAATAATAATAATAATAATAATAATAATAATAATAATAATAGCTTTAATTTTCAAGTCTATTTGTTTTGCTATATCCTTACAGTACAAGCATACTAAATAAAAAAAAAATCTTTATAAGTTTACTTAGCAGGTCCACACCATATGAAAATAAATAGTGAATGTTTATGTCTGAGTGTGTTTAGGCATAATCTGGAAAAGATTCAGCTCAGGATACCAGCAATATGGTTACTCCACAATGAACATTTGGAAAGCTACAGTGAGTGAGCGTATGATTGTGTGTCTCTATGTGTATAAACCACAAATGTAGATCCTGTACTTTTGTCTAACATAACTAAAACAAATGAAGGAACAAATTGTTGTCAACCCGAGAAGTTCGGATAAACGGTAGAAAATGAATGAATGAATGCAATTGTTATCATATATACCACTAGATAGTAAATCAGAGATAGTAAGAGAATAAGAGAGACAAACATTTCTTGTGTTTCAAATGGTTTGATGAAGAAAAGGCAAAACACAGACGGATATACCTACAGAAAGTCTGGCACACTTTACACATACAGAAAGTCTGGCACACTTACAGACAGACAGACAGACAGACAGACAGACAGACACACAGACAGACAAGCAGACAGACAGACAGAGAGAGATAGATAGATAGATAGATAGATAGATAGATAGATAGATAGATAGATAGATAGATAGATAGATAGATATTTACAGAGCATATTTATATAAGTTACATGATGACTGAGTTATAGTGCCGTGACCTTTGTAATGTCAACATTTATTGGTGCACTGCCAATTTCCACAGGTCTGTGAGTGGCAGGCATTTTCTGTCTCACTTTGCCATAATCTCTTTACATTTGTTTATTTATTTTCAAGTGTACAGGTGTTCACAGTGCTTCCACTTCTGGAAAGAGTCTAAGCTAAGCAGAGGTAGGTGGAAAGAAGATTTCCACATTATGGGATATAGAGCTGCACAAATATATACTCATTACAAAATATTCAAAATTATACTGGAAATATACAAGATCATCTCCTATTTTAAAAGTTTAAACAGCAAGACAAATGCTCTAACATTTTCATAAACAAAATAACAAAATACATTTTCCTGAATTTATCTTGTTAAGTTTTAATAGAATTAATAGCCAATTATTAAGAAATAATGAAAAAAAACATAAATATATGAAATATGTAAACAAAATCATACATTTCAAAATTTTGTCAATTAAAATATGAATAAAATCTATGAAGCTCCATTACAACAAGTCATACAATATAATCGTATAGCAGCTAGTGTACTATGATTGTATAAGAGTTAATAAAGAAAAGTAGCTTTGCAACAGGCTCTGCCTCCACCCACCAACATGCTTTTCAAAGCTGTTGAGAAGACACTTATAGCCACATCAGTCTTTGCAATGTATTCTCACATGGTGAAACTGATATCACATATATCACATATCATACTCACAATAAGTACGATATGCTGAATTTTGGTATCTCACTGTATTTTTAGCTAACTATTAGGATAGAAAAGATACTTAGTTCCTTCACTTCTGAATGTAATCCAGTGGCTGGGTGACATGTCTTTGCAATGCCTTTGCAGATGAAGGGATTGGATTATTATAAACATAAATGTACTTTCAAAGCATAGACCAGGTAAAATAATACTGCATGTTTTTTTTTTGTTTTGTTTTTTTTTGCTTATATGCACTTATCTGTCTGGCCATTGAGACTTTTAGTAGGGTAGTTATGCCAATAGGGTTAAAGCAATTTTCCACCCACTTAAAAAAGGATAATCTAATTTGAGATAGACTATCTAATTCCACTTTCCTGTAAAACAGCACCTGTATATGGTAAAATCATTATTAATGGCATACCGTCTATCACGTGATCCCTTAAAAGCTTGAAACCCAGGCAGTATTGAAACCCAGTATGTAAAAATATCCAGGATCCATTTGATGCATCCTTAAAAAATTCATCTTAGAGTGAGTTCTACTGGTAAAGCTGTTCTATAGATTTCAGCTAAGGATATTTGCATGTTTGTAGTGATAAAATCTGTCAATATTATTCTCTTTTTGATAATTTTATAATATGTTAATTGAAAACTAATACCAAGTACAGTATTTACCTGCCAAAAAGTGCCTTCAATTCATATTTACACCATTCCTACTCCAATATATCATTACACAAATTGTATAAAAAATGAAAAACTGAATTCTTTTTAGCACTATGTATTGAACAGTGTATTACAGAGAAACTAGCGTATTACAGAGAGGCAATGGCATTTTACGGAGAAACTACTCACTTATAAGGTATAACAAAATCCTTCCAAATGAATCTATTATTTATTTATGTTTGAATTAAACAATCCTTTCAGTCCACACAAACAATATGAATGATTATCAGGTAATATCTCAAAAATATTGTGTTAAAATTCAACAATGAAATTAAACAATACAAAACAAATTTAAAAAAAGCACTATAAGGAACTACTAAATAGAAAACTAACAGCGACTGTGAATACTATAGAGAAGACTAAAAAATAAAGTAAACTTTTATGAGTTAACTAAGGAAAAAAAATAGCTAGCAACTGTTAGCTACCTAGCTATGCTAAAAGTACCATAACATTATCTAGAGTGCCACTTGTTGCACTTAGCTTAGCACATACCGTTTTTCTTTCTTTTTTTTTATTAT
Organism: Tachysurus fulvidraco; assembly: GCF_022655615.1. NCBI lineage: Eukaryota > Metazoa > Chordata > Actinopteri > Siluriformes > Bagridae > Tachysurus > Tachysurus fulvidraco. The sequence goes on along the minus strand of NC_062532.1, from coordinate 15,135,360 downwards.
AAATAAAAGTTATAATACTGTTTTAATGTTTTACTTTGTTATCACAATATAATTATTATAGTGTTAGTTTAGCTATACAGTAAGCTATTCTAATACAGTGCTGGCAGTTATTAAATATATGTATAAATTGTGTTTATGCTATGATCAGTATACTAATATAGCTTAAAGTCTATACTATTTTAAAGTCTTTGGAAGGATTTCAGTTACTTTTTTAGACCACCAGATTCTTGATTCATTTGTAGCTACCTAATAACTTTTACATACAAACCATCAAATGTAAGCAAATGAGGTCTATGATACAAGAGCCTATTTTATTTAGATTATCTTTTATAGAGCATATGAAACTTTATAATATTTTATAAAGACGGTAATATCATAATAAAACCACCATGAAATAGAAACAAAGTAATTAAGGACATTAAAAACATAGCCAATTGCCACATGGTTTCTATGCTCTTCCTTATAAACCTTAGTTCTAATCTGTTTAAAAAGCAAAACCAAACAGATTCTTTATGTAGGTGTTTTTGGTCAGCTATCCTGAAACTGAATTGATAACAATGTAAACGTTTTGTGACAGTTCACTAAGTAATAGTGCTGAAAACCTAGGGATTTTTTTTTGACCAAATATGGCAGAAAACACAGGAAGTATTTCATGCTGATTTTGGCTGCCTTAGAAAGCTCTGATTGTATGGAAATGTTGCTGTCCATATCTGGCTAAAGCACTCCAGATTCAGTCATGCATGACTCACCACCACTTTGCTGCTCACCCACCTGAAACGACAAAACCTCCACATAGTGTTTGCATCTCATTTGTATATGGAGACAGAAATCTGTACTGGTGTATAGGTGAGCTGAGGTCAAGACTGCTTCATTTCCAGCAGTAATAATTACAGAAGCCATTGCTGAGACTTAGGTAATCTCTTTGCTTATATTTTATTAGGACTTTTTGTGTGTTAAATCATCTTATGAAAATATTCTTAAAATATATAAAGCTAGTCTTATTTTAAAACATGTGAGAGATATTTATGATATATTTGATATTTATTGACATATATTTTGATATATATATTCTATATATATGATATAGAGATATTTAGCAAAACCAACGCAAATGCGATGTAGAACCTAGAAAAGTGTTTTAGTATAGCATGTTGCAAGGTTCAGTTGATATTAGCCTTATTTTCATGTTTTTCCATGAAAGGGTAAAAAGACTTTAGTCAAGGTTTTGGTTCATGTTTTGATAAAGGGCCTTTGCTGACATGGTGGCTTACAGTATAGAAAATTGGATGAATTACAGTAAGTTGAAACATTATGTATGAAGTAGAATGTCTCTTAAAGAATTTTTAAAACTATTGTAAAGGGATCGATAATCTTTTCTGCATTTACCATGGGAAAAAGGAAAGTACTACTATTGTTTTCAAAGCTGCAGGACCTGATCCAATATTTCCTCATTTCATTGCTTGTGGCAATTCACACAGAGATGTTGTTAATGGAATATCCATTGCGGTTGAAATTCTCCTTTCCAGCCACTGGAAAGGAGAAATCCTTTATTTTGCTGGTGTGAAGGTACTTGTCTCCTCTTGATTTCTCTAATGTATAGCTGATTACATTTATTACAGGAGAAACTATAAACAACTCCTGCTGTGATGAATGAGGAGTTATAGATATTTAAAATTATCCTACAGGGAATTTGGTTTTAGTGACTGTGGATTTGCAAAGAACATTTACATGCAAGAGTGCCACATGTTCATTTAACCTGATCTTTTAATCCAGTGCTTACAAGCAAGTCTTTCATGTTTTTGTCCCATCTGTAGGAGATGGGTGGATGCTCTTTAAAAATGAAATATGGTTTAGGATCATCCTGGATGATTTTGAAGTTTTTGAGTACTTAACTAAGCAGTGAAGCAATTCTCTCTGTCCTAGTAAAGGAATGTGTAGGAATAAGTGTATAGAGGAAGTTTTTTAAAATATATATTTAGCCATTTTTATTTTATCAGAACACAAAAAGGGATCTGAGCTGACAAAATACTAGGAATTGTGTGTTTTACTAGAACGTTCATCATGCTTATTACTGAAATCAAAATCATGCTTTACACTGACGGATGCTTTATGAGCCAAATATTATAAGCATATAGCTACCCGCCTGGAGGCCATTTTATTGGTCATCAGAATTCCTGGAATTATGATTTGGACATTTATATAAGATTTATATGAAGAATTCCTAGGTACAAACACAAAATATAGATTAAAGCTGCAAAAATTTGAGAATTTTTTATCTCTTTAATATATCTTACATACAAGTTTCCAAATTCAAAAAGTAACCCTCAAGCAATTGGCTTATGTCGTGGCTTATGCCTTAGTAAGCAAGGTGGTTCACACCAAATTTCCAACAAGTTTGATAAATTGTTACATTAAAATACCAAACAAGAGTGTACAAGAGTGACATAAACAAAGCAAAGAAGCTGGTAGCACAAAATAAATTAGATTGTGTGTTTTGTAGGAATAATATATTTAAATGAATTACAGATTATCAAATAAGACCACCTGTAACTTGGAATAGCATAAGCAACCAAGTTTTCATGTTAATGAAACAAATTCCTCATTACAGTTTTTTTTATCATGGCAGGATAATTTTTTATTTTTCTCATAATTATTGTTTGTAGAAAGCATAATGATGCTAAAATATTATTATCATATTATGCATGAATATTCTTTACTTGTACAAATGAACAAACTTTTGAAACTTAATCATATTAAAGTTAAAGTTAGCTTTTTACCAATTCAGAAATTTTATTTCAGTAAACCGGATTGCTGTACTATCCCACTTTACTGATCTTCCTGTAAAGTCACTAAACCACTAAAAGGCCTTGACACGCAATACATCTGAAAAGTAGATATATACTTACTCTGTACACTTACTCATCCAGACAATTATCTACTCAACCATTCATGTTTCCAATCCATCAGGAGGGGGCGGGGTTGCAGGGTTGGGGTGATCCTGTGATTTTGCCTGTGGCCTGATTGTTGATGACAGATTTCTATAACTGTTGAGTTACTATAAACTGAGTTAACTCACAATGGTGAATGAAGTATCCAAGTATCCCTGTTGGTCCAGCAGCAGGATCTCGTTCTCTCATAGTCACTGCCTGGGTTCTATCATAAGTTGGAAACCAACCATGCCACTCAAGCTGGAATAAACACAATTAGAGTGTTGTGTCAGAAACAACAACAACTAAAAATGGCACAATAAACAAAATGAATCAGAACATACAGAAACACCTTGTTGTTGAGAGAGGTCAACAGAGAATCAGTTCAAGCCAGATCAGTTCAAGCTTACAGAAAGGCTAGGATTGAAGTGAGCAGTAAAGCATCTCAAAATGAAAAACATGTCAAACCTTGAGGTGTATGGACTACAACAGCAGAAGACCAAATTAGTTTCCATTTCTGTCAGTCATAGATAGAAACCTGGTGATGCAGTTAGGTACACCAATGGTAGGACCAGAATTTGGAGCCAACAGCATGAATCCATGGACCCAACCTGCATTATGTCAACAATGCAGACTAGTGGAGGTGGTGTAATAATGTGGGGATTGTTTTCTTTGCCCACTTTGAGTGTATTAATGCTAATAAATAATTGTTTGCTGCAGCCTACCTGAGAAGTGTTGCTGGCCATGTAGAGCTAATTTTTCCCATTTTCTATTTCCAGCCTAATCCACCAGATCTGGATCCCTTAGATGACCTTTGAAATGTGGCAGAACAGGAGATTCACAGCATGAAAGTCAACCAATAAATCTGCAGGAATTGTGTGATGCAATTATGTCAAAATGGACCAGAATCTTAAACAGTCCTGCATTTTGTGAAATATATGCTTTCATCCATGAAGAACTAAGGCTGTTTTGAGAAAAAAAGGAGGCCCTACCCTCTATTAGTATAGTGTTAATAAAAAGTGCTCAGTGAGTATAGTTAACTAACAGTGCCTAGAATGAGCAAAAACGCGGTGAAGCAGCTTTTAGATACTCATCTGCACTGATCTGGTAGAAAGTTCCAAATAATGTATGATCTATAATTACTGGTTGTAGAAGGCACCGCCATAATGATGGCAACATTTTATTATAATATTATGCATAGATATTGTTTACTTATATGCACTGCAGAATTTTATTTAAAAAATTGGATAAATGAAGGTAAATGCCTACTTCTGGTCTAAGTTTTGACTACCATAAAACAAGGCTTAAATGATTCATGATCTGCATATCAGATATGCACAAACTTTTACCATTTTCAATTGATTATTGAAAACATTTCTACTGACCTGCTCCTTTGTTAGTAATTTTGCTGCACCTTTACAATGTTTTGGTAAAGAAACATAATTTGCCTTGCCTTTTTTTTTTTTAAGAAACATTGTTGAAACATCTCAACAATGGGCTACAACTGCTGTGAAATATCACCTTATTGTGAATTCTAATCTAATTGTGTATGATATTAAATTTGGATTGTACTAACCTGTTATGTAATGGATCATTACTGCACCATGTACCAGCGATATAACAAAAAAGCTGGAGTGACAGAGTGGCCCTGATAGGACCCCCAAATTGTTTGTACTACCTAAATCGTGCTTTGGCTTGCAAGGATAAAAAATTTGGAATGATTGTTATTAGTATAATTGTTTACTCAAAGGCTTTCATGGAAAAGTAGTTCAGAGCAAAGAGATGTTTCTACTAACAATGCCAACCTGTCAAATTCACAGGTAATATTGTTGCTCACAGGTGATATTCTTACCTCTTTACTTTGAAATCATTTCTCTTAATGTGACACTAAAGGCCCTTTTACACCTGGTCACTTCATGTGTTTTCTCTGATCAGATAGCTATCTGATTTGTTAAAACTGTTCCATTTACATTAGGCCACATAAATGCGTCTTCGAGAATCTTATATCAATCTGATCTTTCTACTCCCGCTCAAAATGTAAATATATTTTACCTCATTTCCGGGGTAATTGAAATGGAACACGCTTTGGTGTATGCGGTTGCCACAAAAAACAGCATTTACTGTTTGCTGCATTTTCGCTGGCGGCAGCAGTGCATTTTATGACCCAACGAGACACCTGGGTGAAAGCGCTGGTGGGAAAACATATTTGTTTCTGGCGCGATTCACGACTCGCGAGTCACCTGCGTGTGACGTACTTCCGTTTGGGAGGAGTATAGCGCTGACGTATGTGGCTTGAACAACCACATGCATTTACACCTGTCCAGTTTCATCTGAAATGCGTCCCAGACCTCCTCCTGAAGTGGTTTGAGCGATCGGATTTATATCCGTCTCGAAACCCTGTCGGAGGGCATTTACACCTGGTCTTTTTACGATCGGATAGCTATCGGATCACAGAAAACGCATGAAGTGACCAGGTGTAAAAACCCCCTAAGTGAACAAAATTATCTTGTTTTAAAAGACCTAGGTCGCTTGTTTCTTCTAGTTTACACCACTAGGCGGATTAATATGTAGCCAACAAAATGTAGCTAGCTGCAGATACAAACTCACCAAAATTAATTTCGTTAGGCAAAATCAAAATCTATTTGCTAAACTGGCTTTTTGATACTTTTATTTTATTTTATTTTATTTTATTGTGTACTCATTCCTTAAAGCTCAGTAATGGGCCTTAATTAATCATAAAATAAATGCTGTTGATAAAATAATCCGCAACCCAACCAAACTGACAAATCTATACTCTGAATAATAAAAAAATGGTATAAAATGTTTTGTTTAGATTATAATTACGAAAAGTCAGCGCTAGCATCCAATAGTAAAGCACAAAACAGAGGCGTGGCTTAGGGGGTGGGGTGTGCTAGTGGGGCGGGGGACTGAAGAAGGGGGGGTAACACAGCACACATACAGCGCATCTGATTAAATACTTCTGCACTAACATGGTTCTGCGCTGAAACTGCGCTGTAATGATGTTCATAAAAGGTCAAAGATTCCATATTTAACCAAAAGTCAAACGAACTCGTTCCTTAGTTAATTTAGTAACATTTTATTGGCTACCATGTGCTATAAAGAGACGTAGTATAGCTAATAAGACTCATCCACTTTCATCGTTTACGTTTGAAAGCTACAAGCCAACTAAGTCCTAGTTTCTGGGGAAAAGGATATCGACAGCCGGCTAAGTGAAGGAGATCTGTTTTAGAATATAATAGGTAATTTATCCCCTCTTAGGTATGTGTTATTTTAAGTATTTTCGAAGGACTATAAAGGCATAGTTCATATAACGTTATAAATAAGGCAAGATCTGTTGATTTTAGATCATGCTTTAAATGATTTCAAAGACGTTTTTTAAGATAAATTCTGTATGCCACCAGCTATGGTCAGAAATCTACCCAAAATGCATTATTAATTATTATATTCCTGGCTACGTCACTGGAACAAAACTATAGATAAATCAAAGTATTAGAAAAATATTCACAAATATGTATTTTATAAGAAAAGGCATATTGCTATTTTTTTTTAAATATAAATAATCCCCAAATGTTCAGTAAAATACAAAATCAAATCAAATTTATTTATTTATTTAAAAAATATATATATATTTATTTACTATCTCTGTCTGATCATTAAAAATGATCATAGCTCATCATAGCTTGTCTGATCATTAAAAATACTGGCAGTTTCTTTAAGAACTATAAAGAGAACGAACCTTACTTTAGGCTAACAAAAATAAATCAGTCTGCCGTTTGCTGTTCGTACTTGTGCTTAGAATATCTACTGCATTGAATAGCAACACCAGACCAAGAAAGAGCAATGTATAATGTAAAATCTTATATTAGCCCTTTATTTATATGCTGAGACAAAAACGGAACTGTTGGGATACCTGTAACTATGTGTAAAACTGAGGGAAGGTGACTGAAACATTCAAGGACACATTTGAAATAGTTCTGAACTTTTGCCCGCGTGACTGTCCTTTCTCGAGAAATGCGACACCATAGTAAACATACTGACAAGTAACAAATTACTGTGGGCGTCATATTGTTACTTGCTCTTGTCTTTCCATGTACCAGTGAATGAACACCCAATATTCCAGATCCTTCTACCACCTCCTTTGTGCGTGGGTTTTTATGAAGAGGGGCTTTGCTAAACTGTTGTCACCCATTAATGATTAGCTGTAGCTTTTTCTTCAGCCACCAACGCTTGTCAAGTGTGAACTACATCAACGAGGTGTAACTGACTCAAGGGTAAATAAAGATGACATATTTAGTGTAAAATATAGACCAGCCGTAAAATAAATTATGGGTTGTGTTTCCCAGCCACAGTCATCTGTATAGATGCAAAAGTACAGATTTGCTATTTTTTTTTAAAAATTTGCTTGTGCTGGGACTAGGTGCATGCACTTTTCCTCCTGGTCCGTACTCAGCCCAAGGCTTGCTGTCCGCCTAACCTAGTTTTAGTAACAAATCCGTCCTATGATTCAATTAAACTCCCCAAAGTCGACCCAGGAACAGACTGAAAAGATGGCGTCACTTCCAAACAGAATGTTAAACGGATTTCAAATCTGAGTAGAGATACTGAACTTTGCATAAACCTTATGTGAGGTCAGGGACGTAAGAGGCTGAAATTTAGCTTTCCACATTAAATATAGGAAAATAATTCCTTAAAACAAACACCATAACATCTTATATAGCCTGGCCAAAAAGTATATTTTGAGTGGTATGAAGGCCTATGAGGAAAGAGAGGAAGACGGGTTAAAATCTCAAAAGGACATTTGTCCCTTTCTTCGTTTCTCTTTTTCTCTTTCGGGAGAGCCTTTCACGCGGGGTTTGACATATTCGTGCTGTTATCAGATTGATGGGCCAGTTTGATTGAAGTGGCTTTGTCATGCAAATGTCAAGCGCGTGATGGATGGTCACCGTGCGCTGACAAACTTCTGTAGGTCCCCACACCATTGGCGCCGTGACGGCTCACGTGACCAGCAGCTGAGGTATAGATGTGTTATAGGGAAGCAGGAGCAAATACTCTGGAGGTAATCATTTTCTTTTTTTCTCTCATGACATACTGCTGCGAGGTTGTAGCACGTGCAATTTCTACCTAGCGTCTTTCTCCACTTCGCTATCAGATGCGCATGGACAATTCCAAAATGAACTCATTTTTGGAGTACACAATTTGCAACCGGGGAACGAGTACTTACCCCACAAAGTCTGGATACCATCATTTGGATCAGGCTTACTCGGGCCCCTTTCAGTCCAGTGACAGCTATAACGCTGATGGACGACTTTACGTAGGGGGCAGTGCGCCGGCGGCCACGGCACAACATCAGCACCAAAGTGGAGGCTATGCGCATCACCAGCATCAAAATCAAACCGGTGGCATGGGCCTTTCAAATTACAATGGCACTGGCTATGGAGCGCAAGCCTCTGCCACACCGGACTATGGTCATCAGCAGTATTTCATGAACGAACAGGATGGAATGTATTATCAATCTTCTGGCTTTGTTGCTCCAAGTGTCGGTCCTAATTACGGGTCCTTAGCCGGTTCGTATTGTAGCACGCAGGGAGCAGTTCCGGCGGCGCCATATCTACACATGAATGGGTGCGAAGGCCAGGACCACCAACTCCTATACGGCCAGGGTACATACGGCGACCTATCCTCCTGCCAGCAGAAGGAGACATGCTCGGATCAAATGCCAGGGAAGACATTCGACTGGATGAAAGTGAAAAGGAACCCTCCTAAAACTGGTCGGCTGTTTTTAATATTTTTTCCAATACAAGTGAACTCGTGTAACAGTATAAATACATATTTTTTTGAGTTTTGACCTCGTTACATTACAGATTTTTTAAAACTACTTTTATTTCTTCATATTTGATACACAGTGGGTATATGACCCAGTCTGTATAGGAGTGTAAGACCAGACTTGCGTTTCACTACTTTTTCTGTTCCCTTTTCTTGTAATGTGTCGAACAAATATGCTTTTATACTTCTTAAAATAGCCCAGATGTGTATCCCTTAGACTGACTTAGCCCTCTAGGTTAGATTTTACAGGCCTATTTAAGTTAACTTTTTTTTATCCAAGGCTCTCTGTCAAGTATCTACAACACTACCCCCATGCACAGGGACTTGTACAAACAGAGAGTACCTTTTGGGAATACCGAACTGTACCATCAGAATGGATGTAAACTGCTATGCATTCACTGACAAGTGAGATATATGTTTATGTAAAAGAAGGACAATTGTGCGTTTTACGATACTTGGTTAGAACATTCTATTATTGCCAATGTGGAATTTAATGTGCACTATTTCATTATTTTTTACTCTTTTTTTATACCTTTCACACAGCAAAAGCGACAGAGTACGGCCTGGGTCCACAAAACACGATCCGAACAAACTTCACCACAAAACAACTTACAGAGCTCGAGAAAGAGTTTCACTTCAGCAAATATCTGACACGAGCTCGCCGGGTAGAAATCGCTGCCACGCTTGAACTCAACGAGACACAGGTGAAGATTTGGTTCCAGAACCGACGAATGAAGCAGAAGAAGCGTGAAAAGGAAGGTCTCGCTCCTACATCCTCCACTACATCTAAGGACTTTGACGAAATCTCGGATAATTCTACAACAACATCTCCAGGCACGTCCCCAAGTCCAGAGACCTAACAAAGTACGCGGAACTTAAGGTCCTAATATGAACTTCAGACGTTTATAATATAAAACCATATTTCGTTAAACATTCCAAATGGTGTCAAACAGACCTTCATAATGAAATGGGATACAGGGCTATACGTTTTACCTTTCCTTTGACCGTAAGGGGAGCCAACAGTTTGTTCTACAGCAACATACGTGGAAAAAAATTTAGACAAACTGTTTAACGCCCATTTCATTTTAAGGCTAATTCAGGGTACGCTAATTCCGGCTGTAATCCAAAAGTCGGTAATGCACTTTTAGAATGTTTACAAATCTCTAAATGGACCTTTCAATTACAGGGAGTCTATAAGGGTAAAAAGTAACGTTTGTATGCTTGTTTTTTGTATGTAGATATACTTTAGTCAATTCTTTGTTGTAAGTAGGCTATGTCCTAAGGTTTAATCGAACCGTTTGCACTTTGCGGTTACAGGGTAGGCCTTCACGCCACTGATGCACCTCATATTGCTATTACTGTAATCCCATCGACTTGAATGAATGATGTTATTTTTTTTTTTTTGGTGCCTAATTTTAATTTTTACCAGAACACAAAGTGCTATATATTTAACGATTCAGGATTTTTGTAACATGTGATATGTAGGATGCATTTGATAGCCTTATTTCAATGTCATGCCACGGAAAAAGTTTTTGAGACTTGTAGAGTGCAGTTGTTTAGGATAAATACAGGGTTATTACGTATTATTCGTTATACAAAACCTTCAGATTTTGAATCTACAACAGACTGGCTGAGTTTTATTAGTTTGTCTGTATGTTTAAAGGAAAGTTTTATTTCAAATATGTGTCTACCTCAAATAATAATAATTAATAATAAAAGTATTTTTACTGAATTTCTGGGCTCAACAATTATTAAGCTCTGTTATCAGCTCTAACATGCATTGTTCATTCATTTATCCAGTCATTTTCGGTAACAGCTATATCTTGTTCATGGGCCGCAGTAAATCGAAAGCTATCGTAAAAACATTGGGAGCTGTGCAAGGAGAGATACATGAAGTGCATTAAGAAAGTCTCCTTTAAATAAACCTATAACGATTTAACATCATTTATTCATACACAGACCCACACGCGCGCGCGTGCGCAAACCACTTTACCGAGACAGTGATAAAGTGAGAACCAGTCACTGTTGTTCTGCGGGGTCGCGCTGACCTTTTTACCTCTGCGCGCCTCTGGGAACTCCAAACAAGTAAACCGACACGAATACACTCTCTTTCAATGGTACTAGGTGCTGCAAAAAGCTTTTATTTATTATTTTTTTGTATGTATAAACCAGCATAGTTGACGATAGATTAATTATTTGACTGTATCCTTAAAAGAAAGTTTAATTAATTCAAAGGTGCTTGACAAAAACCGGACGTTCTCATGTCTCATACTTTAAACTGGTCCACCAAAACCTTATCCTTTACTACTAAATATTTTACTAATTTTTTTTATTAATTTATTATTTTACCAAGAAATATTTTACTAATTATTGTTATTTTACTAATAACAAAATGTATGTATTTAATTTCGAATGGTGATTAAAATATTTTTTTTGCCTGTAATAAAATTAGAAACCTTATTAACATTTCTGTTACGATCAAACATTGTAGTACTGAGAGAAACGCGAAAGACATACAGGTCTATATGTGCCAAACTACCATATATCGCAAGTTTTACTATGTAAAATCGTAGATTTCTTTGGAAAACAATTGCAAAAAGACTAGAATATGAATAAGTGGCCTAAATCACAGGCTAACTCGGTATTATCCTCTACGAGGAAGGTCTTTTCTGGCCATCTGCTTGCGCAGTTGGTGTGGATTTCAGTCACGCTGTTCGGGGCGTTTGTCCTGTACCCCCTAAAAACTAGCTTTGATCACATTGCTGTTCCCCGCGGTCAACATCCCGAGTCTGCACTGAAGCACAAAGAGGCCAAAGCAAACGGACCCGGGTTTACACAGGGGTCACCGTTAAATTCAGGTGACCTCTTAGATATATGCAGTTTTTCAGCTCAGCTAATTTGATTGGATTTCTTCCGTTATAACAGTTTTAATAATTAATGTATTTAAAACATACAAACAAACAAACAAACAAACAAACAAACAAAAAGCACATTCACGACTAGAAATGTTAAGCAGTTCAGCTTCAGCCTCATAGGCTTCTCTTACGACACACAAAGTGCCTGATACTTATTTAAACTCGTTTCTACGATACGATACTTTTATTCTTAACATTTATTACCACATAGTCTTTAAACAGGCAAAATGTAAATGTAATTCACATTGGCCAAGTGAATAAAGTGTTGAGAGAGGTTGGGGTGAAAAGTCCATTCGTGCATAGCCATTACAGGAACATTCAAAACTAGCCCCGCCCCCTTCCCAGATAAGCGTTTATTTTCGGTGCTGAAACAACATAAATTATATCTAATCATTTTTAATTAATCCTGTATTCGTTCTGAGGTTGTTAATGCTTATTTGCTGAAATATCACATTTGAAGCTGTGGCATCAGTTACATTGAAAACTTCATGAAAGTTCATAGTGAGAAAAGCTCGGTGCATTAACAAACGTCATCTCATACTGAACAAATACAGAATATTTTCCACGTTAAATTTATTCGAGAAGTGCAAAAAAGCACATCATTTAAATGATCTAATGTCC